>NC_089017.1:43424421-43431133 GCF_963932015.1 Anas acuta | reverse complement strand
TGCTGTAGAGAAAGTGCTTGCTAACCGTTTTAGACCTCACATTAGAATAACTGAAAGCGAAAAATGTAAGGGTAGAAAATTTAGAGGGAAAAACACCCCCCCCCCCCCCCCACCAACTTTTTCATAATGCATAACCATTCTGCAGAGTTAATTTATTTACTACAAAGGGGATTACACTTTCACATTGTCTAGCAGAGGCCCTGTAATTTGGAACAGAAAATACATGATACTATTGGTTGTAAGCAGATAAAATGGCCAAATCAGTAACAGGTTCATCTTCTAGGAGGGAAAATAATGTGTTGTTATTTAAGGGCTACCCACACAATAGAATAATTATTTTAGAATTTACTAAATGCTCGGAGCAGGCAGTGAGGTAAGTACCCACTTTAACAAATAAGAGAGAAAGAAAAGTTGGGCTAAAAGTGACTACTTTGAAACAGAGCAAAACGTAGTGATGATTTCTGTGTAATATTATTTCCCTACCCCCAGTGAATAGTATCATTTTCATGCTAAGCTGTTTCTTCGTGGTAAATGAGGTCCGCATTGAAATCCTTTTACTGGGGTGAAACTTGAAGTGGATAGAGGGAGGGTATCTCATCATTGTAAGAGAATATTAAAAAGTTTTCTGGGGAGAAAAAGAAACAAAAAAAACCTTCTTTCCTCAGATTTACTTATAGTTTGTGCTTAAATCTATGTGTCTTAGAATGAATATGCTTACATGAAGAGTTTTCAGATTGAAATCTATGCTGATTTTAAAAATACCTTTTTTTTTTTTTTTTTTTTCCAAAGAAAATTATTAGAAAGTATTACAAAATGTATGTTAGAAACTGAGAGAAATAATTTGTATAAAAATAGTGAATGGTAGGGGTCAGGTCATGTCCTCCCTGTTCTGCCTGTTCACCTTCTAGACAGTTGTGGAATAGGCTGGACCACCCAACGATCAATTCAACGTGCAAAAACCGTGAGAGCACAAAGAGCATATGCATTTCTTTATGCTTGGATCACTAAAGAGAAGCTTCCTAAGGTTAGGTAGCAGCACAACATATTTTTAGTGAAGGTTTATGTCAGGTTAATAATTTGGGCTGAAAATAACATAAAGCTAATTTCTGCCCAGAGACACTGAAATGAGCTGATTTGCCTTCTGTTTCTTTGTCAATTGCTGATATATTTGGGTGTTAGTGTTGAACATTGTAAAGTATTAAACTTGATTGTGGAGGAATCTGAGCTGCAAAAAAACAGATAGCTTTGGTAAAATGGTATTGGCATACTAGAGAGTGGTTCTGTTCACAGTGATAGGATAGAATACAATTTTACTCAGGTCCAGCTTTTTTTTTTTTTTTTTTTTTTTTTTTTTTTTTTTTTAAGACTAATACTTGTATAATAACTGCAAAATTTATGCTATAGCCAAAGCTAATATATTCAAGTTACTTAACATTTTTTGGGGGGGAGGGGGAAGGAAGGAACCACAGCAACAATATGACATTAATTAATGTAAATGTAGGCTATCTTTAGACATTAATCTCAGTTTAATTATGTAACTAAATTAATGTTGTAAATTTATAATCACTTATATAGAAGAAAAAACATGTTTATTATATTTTTGCTTGACAATTGCTGCATTATTTTGGTCAATCATTTATAATTGTTAGCAAACAAAATCTCCTGCTACATATTAAAAACACAGTTATGTACTTTTATTCTTCCTGATCAGAGACTTAATGGTGTTTTCATTTGTCTCCAGTGAATGCAAGAACAAACTTTAAGACTGAATATTATTCTGAATGTTAGGTCATTTGCTTAAACCTGTTTTTCAGTAAATTCACCCATCTTTAAAAGATTTCCAGCCTCACCTCTTTGCAAAAATGAATGGAAAAAAATTAAGTTCAGGAATTAACACGCCTACTTATCTCTTCTCCCTTCTCCCAGATTAAATCAGCCTTTGGACTGTGATCAGAATTTACTTTCATCTCTTGCCAGTATGACTTTGGGCCTAATCTAGGCTCAGCGGGTGTCTAGAGGTGACAATTGCATATTAGTTTTGCTCTTTTAGGTAAGGAGTGGGAATGGAGGATACAACAGTGTATTGCTTATTTGAAAAGACATCTCTTGACAGTAGCTCTTTAATAGCTATTAAAGCCAAATTCAACCACGTTACATCATGAAAGGCTTTAGAATAAGGTTATTATTTTCAAACATGAAAAGGATGAATTCCAGGTTCTTCTTCTTGTTCTCTCTCTCTCTCTTTTTTTTTTTTTTTCTCCTTTTTTTCTCCAAAGTGTGTCATTCCAGAGGGATCTTGACAAGCTTGAGAGGTGGGCCCACGTGAACCTCATGAAATTCAACAAGGCTGAGATCAAGGTCCAACACCTGGGTCTGGGAAGTCCCAAACACACGCTGGGTGATGAGTGGTGTGAGAGTAGCCCAGTGGAAAAGGACTTGGGGAATTTTTGGTGAATGGAAAGCTCGCCATGCAATGTGTGCTTGCAGCCTAGAAAGCCAACTGTATCATGGGCTGCATCAAATAAAGATGGCAGGTCCAAGGAGATTCTGCTGTGAGACCCCACCTGGACTATTACTGTGTGATACTTTGTGACTGTGAGGCCATCAGCATAAGAAAGACATGAACCTTTTAGAGTGGGTCCAGAGGTGGGACATGAGGATGATTGGAGTGCTGGGGACAGGCTGAGAGATTTGGGGTTGTTTACTGTGGAGAAGAGAAGGCTTTGGGGAGACCTTGTAGCGGTCTTCCAGTACTTGAGGGTGATCTGCAGGAAAGCTGGAGGGGCACTCTTTATCAGGAAGTGTAGCAATAGCACCAGGATTGACCATTCTAAACTATAAAAGCAGAGGTTTAGTTAAGGAAGTAGTTCTTTACTATGAGGGAGGTGAGGCACTGGAACAGGTGCCCACAGAAGCTGTGGGTGCCCCATCCCTGGAAGTGTTCAACATCAGGTTGGGTGGGACTTTGACCAATCCAGTTTAGTGGAAGGTGACCCTTGGCAGGGTGGGGTGGAACTACATGATCCTTAAATTCCTTTCCAACCCAAAACACTCTATACTTCTCTGATTGTGTGCTGAGTCGACAATCAACAGTGAGAACAAGACACTTTTGCATTTCTTATGTCCATTGGATGCAGGCTTAATCTGTACTACTTCTTTCCTCCAGGAAAAGGGTAGGGTACCTCTGACCTGCCATTAACAAGGGGTCTTTGAATTAGCCTTAGCTTGTGGCTAGCTTCATCCTATCACTTGTTGTCTTCATTTTGTCTTTTCTTTACCAATGAGATTGCTGCTTTGTGCCTAGCAATTTACCTGTCTCCTCTCCTTCCTCATCCGTCAATTGAGAGACAAATGTTGGTAGATAGTGTCTATCAAGCTTGTACCTGGGAAGATGAAGATTGTGTAGCAATGATTTAGGACTTTCATAGGGAAGAACTTTAAAAATATTTGGAACTGGAATTTAATCTTCTTTTCAGATGAAAAAAGTGTTAGATTCTTGCAGATATTTCAGCTGTGGAATAAAGACCAAAATGAAATAATTCAAAGTTTAAAGAAAAAATAAATCTTAGTGTAGATAGAAATTGATACCATTCAAGTTCATGTTCTAAAGAAACACATGTACTTTAGACCATTCCCAATAGATGTTTATTCTTCTCCTTAAAATCTCCAGTGAATACATGGTGTGTTCCTTCAATAACCTACCCTGAAAATAAGAGAGGTTCTCCTGGTATCTAACCTAAATTCCCTTTGCTGCAAATTAAGATGATTTCTTTTTCTTCATGTAGTAGAAAAGAAATTGTGTGTTCTCTGTCCTCTTTGTAACAACCACATATACATTGAAAAAATGCAGACCTAGGTCTTAACATTTTAGGCTTAAACTTGATTGTGTGATTTTTCTCTGACTTGTGTTTCCTGTTGCTTTTGGATCTGTTCATTGATTCTATTTTTTTTTCAGCGGTGACCAAAGCTGGACAAGGACCTTGGCATTTATTCAACAGAATAATTATTTTCAGTTCTCACCAACATCTGGTAGAGCAAAATAACACTCTGTTATCTCAGTATAATACACCTAGTAAAATTTGCAATTGTAGTATTTCCTTGTTTTTTGAGACCTAAGCATGCACAACCTATTGTCTGCAGCAGCAAGTTTTTCTGCACTATTGCTGCTTGAGTATTCTTTCTCGTTTTGTATTACTGTATTTATTTATTTATTTTTGGCTTTTCCTAAATTTCACATATGTTAGAAGTTTTAAACTTTTGTCTATTTAAATGGTTTTTGATGTTAAACCCTTCCTTTTGTTTGTGAATGTTGTTTGGATTCAGAACCCTTTCCTCAGGACTCCCACAATGCTTCCTGTCTGGGAGATACTAGCAGATCACTCACTCTTTAGTCTACTATTCAGGTTGCTAAATTAAAATATTTTTCAAAACAAAATTCGAGTCATTATACCTGTGAAATCCTACTGGAGCTTCTTTTCTGGTTTAACAGTGGAGAGCGACCTTGCGGGCAGACAGTTTTTCAGTTACTTGTGAGTTTACATAACAGGGACTGTTGGTGCAGTTTTCAGGTCCCTATTTTGAAGAGAAGGTCAGAAGCTGCAGTCATACGATGTGTGACCGCTGTTCAGATGCCTCCCCAGTTCTGACAGTTGTGTAACCTTGCAGACACACAGCTGCTGATCATGCAACCTTGTATGCACGTGTGGACCTGTCTAGTGTACACACATCTATCTGTTCCTGAGATGGGAACATGGACACGGCCCACATCTGATCAGTCCTTGAGAAAAAGGTGTTGAGGGGTAGGCAGGGGGTCAGACGAATTGTTTGGGTATGGTGGTCTGGATGTGGCCAATGAGATGTAAATAGTTGGGCTTGTGTGATAGAAGTTGTTCTTAACTTATGTGTGTTGACCATTCTAAGCTGACACTTGAAATATATTTCTGACACCAGAGACTTACCTGGTTATAATATTTCCCATATTTGCCCCTTTGTTTTTTCTCCTCCTCATGTTAGATTTCTCTCTTTCCCTTGCTCTAGAAATCTTCTCCTTGAAGATAATAACAATGATGTTTCTTCTCAGCCATTAATTCTGTCAGTTCCTGATTATGACTAGGATAGTAACTCCAATTCATATAACATTTGCTTGCTCTTGACTACAATTTATGTAACGTTTGCTTGATCCATCTCTATTCAAGCTTATTTCTTGGTTAGAAACACAAGATACAATCAGTGAGTTTTTGAAAACAAGTTTGAGAAAAAAAACTTTTGCCTTATTTTCTTTTGTTATTTGCTTTCTTTCCATGACAAATATGGAACTTACTTTTGAAATTTTCTTTAAATATATGATTTATAGAGAACGTGTTCTTACTGTCTTTTGCTTCCATGCTGTATATAACTTGGTGTGTGCTTTGGCCTTTCTGATTTTACCCATATGTGTTTCTGTAATTCCTCTATACTATGACTAATCATTCATCACAGATCCATATTTATAGACCTCCTTTTTTTTTTTTTTTCCTTATAATTCAAATTTACCTATTTATTTATTTATTTATTTACTTCCACAGCTGTATTGGTCTCTTTTTGCACTTTATTTATTTATTTTTTTTAATAATTATTATTTTTTTCCTGCTCAGGGTTAAGCTCTCTCTTTACTTCTTTCTACTCAAGATGTTTATCACCATCCCCTCTGCTTAGTGGTAAACTCAATAATAACCATTGCTGAATACAACATTGTTTGCTGCATTTTTTTTCTTTGATTTACCAGTTTTGTTCCTTTTTTCTTTTTTTTTCCTCTCCACAGAATAAAGAGTTTATGATTTTGCAACAAGTTATTTGGCTTCTATTTCTTGACTCATATGTCTTTTATTGTCTTGTCTTTCGTATCGTATTTTATGTATTTTTTTTTTATCTCCTTCTCATTTCTTGTGGATTTCTTGTGAGACAACTCTTATTTTTGATGCCTACTACTTACTTAAGGGAAAATCTTAACATATTTCTCCCTCTACATCTAGATCAGGTCTCCTCCCTGATCTAGATCAGGCCTGTAACAAGACACAATTGTCCTTGTTTTTTCCCATTTACAATTCGGTCAGAGGCAATTAATAAATCTACTTCACAACTCTTCCTGGACTTCAGAGCATATGTATACATTCTTTATACATTCTACCTTTCTTTAACCATCCTTCTTTTAATACATCCCTGCTGGATTTATCCTGTCTTTGTAATGTGGATTTGATAGTAATTTTGGTTGATTCTAAAGACTTCAAAGTTCTTCCTGTTTTATTTTCCTTACTCCTGACATTTGTGTGTAGACATCTCAGATGTTTGGCATATTGTCCTATATTCTCCTGCTGTCTCTTTTGGGACCCTCAGAAATCTTTGACAGAAAAGTATGTTTTCCATGCTCAACTACAGTCATTTCAAAGGAGGCCAGTTTCATAAAATTGATGAGTGCTCTCTGCCAAAACACAGTTACCCTGAGAGTATGTCTTGTTGATGATTCAAAAGTGGAGGCGTGTAACACCATAAATTTAGAAAATACTACATACAGGTCTAGAGAGAACTCCATTTTTATTTATTTATTTTTAATTATTTTTTTAATGTTATCTTAGTTTTCTGAAAAACAATTATGGTGTAAGAATCCAAAGTCACAGTTTAGTGGGAGTCAGCATGGAGGCAAAAGCTAGAACTGTAATTGTAACTTATTTTTGTG
>NC_089017.1:43169421-43419421 GCF_963932015.1 Anas acuta | reverse complement strand
GTTCTTGTCCTTATTACTTAACAGGATCTGCTTGACAATGGAATATACAGAGGACAAAGCAAGATAGGGACAATTTTCTGCCTCATCACTCAGTCAATGATTATTTGCTTTCGCCAGTTGCACTTTTTTGTTCTACATATGTATATGTTTTGATGAAACTTAAGGCGTCACAAGTAGAAACTAGCTAGTGAGAGCTAGAGTATAGTTCCTATACTCATCTCTCATACCATGATGAGTCTTATAGACTCATCATTTCAGATGCTCTGTCTTTCTTCCCCTTGAAAAATGTTAGCCTTGGTAGCAGTGCTGCTTTCAGTGTTGCTTTTTCTCTGTCTCTTTTTCTTGAGTATACAGAAAACTTATTTTGCTAAAGGCCCTGTGTTCATACTCCTGCTTCTCATCTGTGTTGAATTATTGTGGTTTGTTGAATAGAAAAGGATTTGAATTGGTGATTTTTTATTTTATTATTTTATTTTATTTTATTTTATATTTATTTTATTTTATTTTATTTTATTTTTTGTAAAGTGATATGTTTAAAGCCTAAAAGTGACATTTATTTGTAACATTGCGTGAACTCAAATTCAGATATTTCTCTTTCTGTGCATAAAATTGAATACTTGTGGAAATATTGGCTTAATTTAACCTAGGTGTTAGACTGACGTGATGTCACTCTAATAAATCAAAATAGAAGACACTATACAACAGCTTCTCAAAAGACAGATCTTCCTTGGACATGACAATATATTATAGAATGTTAAATTATGCAATTCCGTCAGTGCTGAAAAATGTCAAGGATCCCCTTTCTGGAAAAATCCATGGCTAATGCAAGACACTAAACTAGAGATATCAGAGCTATGAGGTCTTTCAGAGTAATTGGCTGTTTAGATTTTCCTTGTGAAATTAAATAAGTCAATGTTAATGGGTGATCTATGAGTTCTCAGCTTGTATACTAATTGCTTCTCCAATTACACAGTTAATTCTTCAGATTATGGTGAAATAAAAGTTACAGAAACAAAGCAAGTTCTAAAGTGGCTTTGAGTATGATTTTGTCAAATGTGCTTATTTGAAAATGGACTTCTGTATTGAAAATCTCTATTCTCTTAAATACTATGTTATGCTTGGATTACATAGTATGTACAGACACATGCACACACTGTTTACACAGACCCCTGCACACACAGTCACCCCTATACTTCCCATATGCACCCCCAGCCTTACATCTCCATGACACCCCCCTCCTCTGTACACATGCACACATATTTCCTATATACCCCACTACCAACCTCCACTCACAGAGAAACACATTCCACTGCACACACACACCTGTGCACTTCACACAGCTGCACACACACAACTAACTACACACAAACTCCATCAAGTACATCTGTATAAACCCACGGTCTTTAATGTTTGATCCAGCTTTTACTTGTTACCAGGTAGTCAATAAATATTTGATGAACAATATGGTTCAAAATACATCTTCCAGCTTGGTTTATAAGGGATGACTGGAGGAAGAAGTCACAGAGTATTTTTGTATCCCTCATCAGTGTGAGGGGCTGCGGCTGGGATTGCATTCCACAGCCTCAGGTTATATGGGATAGAAGCACCCTGGGCAGCCTTGGTGGCCATGGGCTGTGGAAGTGCTCCAGATGCCATCTGCATGAACTTGGCTAGGCTTTCTGATTTTTATACTGGTCACTGTGCTGCATTGTTTCACAGCCAAATCTTTGATCACTCTCAGAACAGTTGAGATAAAATGTCCATAGAGCTGTGGGAAAAATCACAAGCACTTTTCTGTTAAGGCTTAAAACAGAAGCATACTTAAATCTTTGTTGACGGTGGGTGGCAATCCAGGATGATCATCATCATATAGAAACACTCAGACAACAATTTTTAAATTTACATAGGAAAGTAAAGCACAGGGTACAGTGAATTTACCTATGTTAGCTGAGGTATTTCATTGTAAAATGTTAACATTTGCAATTAAATAAGGTGTCTTCTGATACAGGAAAACAGAACAAAACAACTTTTCTGGAGGACTGTGCAATTTAAAGTTTAAATATTTATGTTTTGAATGCAAGTCCAAAAACATTTCCTGCTCCTTTACAGGTGCAAATGACAAATGGAGAACAGTGACCTTTATCTGTTCTTGCTTTCTTTCAAAACTAGGCAAAAGAATAAGTCCCTGCATCCTGAAAGGCCTTGAACGTTATTGCTTTATTCTCTTGGTCTCACGTATGACAAATGTATTTTAGATGAGAAAGAACATTAGAATGCTTTTCTCATTCTTTATGGTGATCTAACAGAACACAATTACCACCCAAAGGCGGGAAGCCTGCAGCTCATTGTAGGCTGTGTTCCATTATTGTGCAAGGCGATGCTGTGCAATACCTGGTGAGCCTCCTGTTTACATTGTACAGCTCTGGACCACTGCTGAAACTGTAGTATCCTGGGGAATCATGACCTGATGCCAAGGATACGACAGAAAAGATGTAGCAGCTTTCACCTTAGCTGTAGTTATTATGTTTCTTATTGTAGTTAGGGAGAAGGTGCAGTTGCTTTCAAAGTACCTCAGGTGTACTCACACCAATGAGCATCCATAGGGGGAAGATAAAAGCAAATATTCTATTAAAAATCTGTTTATGTTCAAGGAAAAACAGTTTTTAAAAGAAAAGCTTTAATTCAAAAGGCCCTTCTTCGGTTGCTTCTGATCTGCTATGTGTATCTTGAACATCTGTTGCCAGACATGGCCTTATTTCATTCTAGGTTGTTTGTGTTTTTAATTTTCATTGATACAGATGGAAATAATGATTATAAAATTGATGTAAACAGCTATTGCTAAGGTATGAAAAATGACCATTTTTACTGTTTGGTTATGAACTCTTTTATGATATAAGGAATTAAACATGCGTGCAAACTAACAGTACAAAAATTTATTGGGAGAATTTAGGTCCCAATCCTCCAAACAATTAATTTCATTAGCTTTGAACTGTGAATAGATAGAAGAAAAAGAGAAAGTACATGCAGGAGGCATGCATCCTCTTTAGGGAGGATGCACTGGAAGCTGTGATAAGCTATTTTTAGTAAGTTTTGATTTAAAAAATGATTCTCACCTTCAGCTCCTGTCATGCTCTGCCACCACAACAAACTTTCTCCCCCCACACCTAACAAAAGAATATATATATATATTTTTTTTTAAAGTATGGTGTGACTCATATTTCAGCTGAATCCCTTGATTTTCTTTCCAAAAATAATTTTCTTGGACCCACACTATGATTTTTTGATGTTTTCTGAAAGAAAGAAAAAAATAAAAAGTGAGATTCTGAATGTGTGTCCGTATTCTTTTCAGCTCTAGTTTGTTTGAAACTAAAATATAGATTTACAGAGACTTTTTGTTAAATTTATTGGTTCATTGTATGGAGACATATGGAATATCTGGTTCAGAGACCAGGAAATTCTAGAGTACAGACAGTAGGGAAAAACTAAATAATTCAAATGCAAATAAATAAGTAAATAAATAAATTGTATTTCTGTCTTACTTACTTCCTGTGAGATCAAGAATCTTGAAACAGTAAAATGCTTTTTACAGATACATAAATTCACTGTTATTCAAGCAATCTAACATGATTATGAGCTAGTCTTGTATTGGTTCTCACTTTAAAATTGTGAAATGGTATCCCATACAAGCATGACTCCCATGGAGAGTTTTGTATCTCCTTTTCTAGGCATCAGCCTGCAGTCAGTTAGCATTACCATAAAATTCTGCAGAAAGAATTCAGCTACTGTAGTAGAAACAAATATTTGTGTAGGAAGATAAAGCACAGAGGGGATAGGAAGGAGTCCTCTCCTGGTTTTGTCCACTAGTTTCACTGAGGAAGTTGCTCATCTGTTACGTCACCCAGGTTTTAAGAAACCTGGATCTGTAAGAAAAGCAAGGGTCATCTTTCCTTTCAGTGTTGCTCTACAATGTCGGTTTCAGAGGCTTCTGTGACTTTGTCTGCTATGAACTTTTCTTGGACATTTCCCAATGCCACAGAGTACAACCAGGTCTCTGTGACTGGAGGGATTGTTGAGAATTTGTATCCTGAAGAGATACTCAGCTTTTAAGAATTTGGCATAAAACCTTGATGAAGCCTATAGGTGTGCATCACCTCACTGGAAAACATGGAACATGTCTCTATATCTTATGCTTCCCAAGTAAATTCACTGACACAAATATCCTTTTGCATATGATAGAGCCAACAGACATCATCGATGTATTTTATGCTCTGAAAGTGCCTAGCATCACTGTATCCATGGTTCCACAGGTGAGGTTACTATGCTAAGACTTAACAAGAACTTAATTATCATCTTGATGATCTGTGCTCAAATGCGTGAAAAATACCTTAGTAAATTCATTGACTGTTTTCTTCTTCCTGGCATTTTCTTTTCTGTTTTCATGGATTTCATTTGAGTTGCTTAGATAGTAGCTGCTTGGAGTTATTCTTAGACAGTAGCTGTTCTTCAACATTTTATGGCCTCTGTGACATAGGTGGTTTGTTTCTAGCAGATACTAAGTTAGTGGCTGAAATAGAGACCTGTGTATTGTCACAGTATTGCTTACACTGAGCATAAATTCTTACCTTGAGAATATTTCTATACACTCCTTAGGAATAGTTGTATACACATGATAAGAGAAATAATATCTGCTTTCATCAAATGATATACCTGGGAAAGCTGATCATCATTCAGCTGGAAGGAATATGCAAATGTGATGACTCCAATATGCTTTACAGGCATTAGTGCATTGTATGTATACCATTATACAAGTTTATTTTCTTACAAAAATTATTCCATCCACTACTGAGAAGTCCTTTAGGTAGACAGGTAGCAAAAGCCATATATGGTTGACAGCTGCAGAAATCATAGCTGTAGAGATAAGCAATGAGCATGTAATGCTTGACTGATACTGGGTTTACCTGCAACAACCAGCAGGCTCTAACAATATAAGAAGTCGAGACTAAAAAGAGATAACAACAGTTCGTTGCACTGACTCTGACAGTACTAATGTTACCTGTGACTGGAGTGTGAATAGATCTGGATCTATGATATTTTCAACACCTACCCTAGTCACATTGAAGTCAATAGCGCTTTAAATAAAAGTTGAAAGTACAAATCCTCATATCTCCCACACCTCTATTTAAATACTCTTGAAGATTTTTTTTTTTTAATTAAATTGTTTAATAAATGTTTGCAGTTACGTATCTATTTTCTAAATATTTTATATGCTACTGTTATTAGTAGGGTTGTCAAATCAGATCACTTCTTTCCCAGAACTGAGTTTTTTGATATCTCTCCAGTCTAATCTTCCACCCTTTTCAGTAATCTAAAATAAGGCTCCATTTTTCCTTTTAAAGTCCTTGTAATTTCTCTTCTTAGCTCTCATTCTCTCTCCTTTTCTTCCACTTTCTTCTCTTCACCTTCTTCTCATCTTTGGTTTTAAATCTTTCCTGTACCTCCTCTTATAAGATGTTGAATTTTAAGATAATAGAATTTCCACCTTTTCCTGAGTCAGCAAATGCTTTTTTTTTAAAAAAACTAATTTAATTGATTTTTTTTTTTCCATAAAAAATCCTATGAACACCAGAGATGTTATTTCCATGTCTCTAAAATGTCTTATACATGTATTACTACTTATATTATTACTTTTTTTTTTTTTTTTCCACATATCTGTTCTTGGTCTATTTTTTGTCCTCATGCTTGAGTCTCATTTCATTTTTCTCAGCTATTGTGTATATAAAGCCCTCTGGAATAATACTGTTGTTATATTAATTCCTTTTACACTTTTGTTTCCTTCAAGTCTCTACATCTTCCTTTTTTGAAGTGATTTGCATAGTCTATTGTCTGGTATTAAATCTTGAGTTTTTTAGGTTAAGACTGTTGTATTTCTTTCTTCTACAAAGTTTTCTTAACCAAATTTAATTTTCCCATGTTGTTCATTTGCAATAAAAAACATTTCAGTTGCAAAAATTCTAGTGATAAGTGAGACCAGATACAGGGCGAATTGTATTTAGGAAGAGCTTGATGTAGAAAAGTCTGTTTTCTATACCTGTATCAGGGTGGCTTCCCAGAGTAATCTTCATTACCAAGTTGAGTAATGCAGGAGTAACTTGGAAGCAAACTGTTTTAACTAAATGAAGGTCTCCAAATTTTCATAAAATTGATTTTGGAAGAGAAATTTAAGAAGGCAAGTATTCTTTCTGACTTGTGTGTTAGACATTCACCTCCCAAATGTCAGTTATATTCTTAGTGTTAATATTTCAAGAATCTGGCTTTATTTTTCTGGTGATATTTCATTGTAAACATGTTTGTTATAAACCAGGTCAATTCTACAGCTTGATATAGATTTGACATAACAGCATTCCGGTCCTTTTCAATATAATAAAAATCTGAACTACTTCTAATGGCATTTATACGTTTAAGATAAATTGTTACTGAAGTATGGTTTGACAAGTTTTTCTGCATCTATATTTAGTTGCAGAAAGATTTACTTTCCAGGGATAATTTGCACATCTGCTTTATCTGTGAGTAGTCAAAAGAGCAACCCGAAGTGTTTTGGTGATGGAAAGATGACTCCTTTGCTTTTCCTGCTGGAAGTATTGCAAACTGTTGAAAGGTCTGTGACTATGCTTGTGGTGGTTTTGTTTGTTTTTGTTTTGTTTTGTTTGTTTGTTTGTTTCCTCTTGTTTCACTTTCCTGTGAAGGTGAGCATTTTTAACATGGGATTAATATTATCAGCTGAGACTTCTTTTTAAAGGGCTTAATGAAAAAAATGTTCTAATAGCCTTCTAATAAGAACAGAATCACAGAATCACAGAATTTTCTAGGTTGGAAGAGACCTCAAGATCATCGAGTCCAACCTCTGACCTAAAACTAACAGTCCCCACTAAACCATATCCCTAAGCTCTACATCTAAACGTCTTTTGAAGACTTCCAGGGATGGTGACTCCACCACCTCCCTGGGCAGCCCGTTCCAATGCCTCACAACCCTTTCAGTAAAGAAATTCTTCCTAACATCTAACCTAAAACTCCCCTGGCGTAACTTTAGCCCATTCCCCCTCGTCCTGTCACCAGGCACATGGGAGAACAGGCCAACCCCCACCTCGCTACAGCCTCCTTTAATGTACTTATACAGAGCAATAAGGTCACCCCTGAGCCTCCTCTTCTCTAGGCTGAACAAGCCCAGCTCCTTCAGCCGCTCCTCGTAGGACTTGTTCTCCAGGCCCCTCACCAGCTTCGTCGCCCTTCTTTGGACCCGCTCAAGCACCTCGATGTCCTTCTTGTAGCGAGGGGCCCAAAACTGAACACAGTACTCGAGGTGCGGTCTCACCAGAGCCGAGTACAGGGGGACGATCACCTCCCTAGCCCTGCTGGTCACAGTGTTTCTGATACAAGCCAGGATGCCGTTGGCCTTCTTGGCCACCAGAGCACACTGCTGGCTCATATTCAGCCGACTGTCCACCATCACTCCCAGGTCCTTCTCTGCCTGGCAGCTCTCCAACCATTCCTCTCCCAGCCTGTAGTTCTGCTTGGGGTTATTGCGCCCCAGGTGCAGGACCCGGCACTTGGCCTTGTTGAACTTCATACAGTTGACCTCAGCCCATCGGTGCAGCCTATCCAGATCCTCCTGCAGAGCCTTCCTACCCTCGAGCAGATCGACACACGCACCTAGCTTGGTGTCATCTGCAAATTTCAATTTCAATTTAGATATTCAATTTCAATTTAGATATTCACATCTTGCTTTTCTTTGCAGGATTTCATTTAAGTTGTTTTCCCCTATCTCTGCCCTTCTTCCTTAGACATACCCATCTAAATTGTCGATAGTTATATTGCTGACGTCTACTTCTTTCATGCAAAGCAGCTCTTGCAACTGGTCAGGAATTTCCTGTAGAAATAGTTCTGCTCTGAAAGGACTGCAATGGAAATATGTCCAGGCTGTTACGATGTTAACTCCTGTAATCTAGTGTTCAAGATACATTTTTCAGGAGTTGGGTTGACTACATATGTGCTATAGGCAGGAGGTGCAACCTCATCCCTGAGGGGCTCATGGGTGACCCATGCTGGGGCAGGGGATCTGAGGAACAGGTGGCTAGAAACCAGTACATGAAGAGCTGCAATAAACTGGTAACTGTAGGGAAGCAGAAATTATAACCACTCAACAGCCAACAAAATCTCTTAGCATGCACACCTTCAACTTCCCATGTTGCCTGTCATCCTTCTAGAGGAATGTGGAAGGACTATTGTTATCTGCAGTGAAAATTAGGAAAGATGGGACTAGTGAAAGAAGAAGGTCTGTATATTTATGTAAGTGCTTAGTAGTTCACACCCTTTTCCTCCATATTCAAAACAGTGATTGGAGGTTTCTGTTGTATAGCAATAAATGAACCAAAGTAAAATTCCCCAGCTCCAGACTGTTTTGTCTGTAACAGGATCTTATCCTGAAAAAAACCCTTCTCCAAGTGAAGGGCGGATATACAGGTAGAACAATAGATGCAGCGTGTATGTATAGTACTATTCCCCTAATGTTCTAGACTGGTAATGATTACACAAAGTCTTAAGCAGTGAAGCATAACTCTACCTTTAATATTCTGACCTATATTAAATATTGTTCATAACGCCTCAAGCCTGGGAAATTCCCATAAGTGCATTCAAAGCATGTAGCTTAATGGTGAAACTCTTTGTTTTTGGGCACAGCATTAGAGGTTGTTTTGATTTTGGTTCTCACTCTGTGTGAGAGGCACAGGCAATAATGGCAGTGAGTTCCACCAGGAGTCTCCCTGGCAAGAGCGCTGCATGGTGACCTGCAGCAGTTCCTCTGGAGTAGTTTGAATGGCTTTTATTTTGAGGGGAACCTGTTTCCTCCTCTTCATTAAAGGTTAGTGTTTTGGCACTTGCAAGACTTTTACCATTTACAAGTCTGGTTGTGCACTGCATTGATCAGGAAGGATCTTCTGCAATAAAATACGTGGAGTTTTTCTATAAGAAACCTCTGAGTATACAGTGCTTTTTCACAGGAAAGTATGTGATACTGTTAGCATGGCATGAGAAGTTAAATAAATCACACCCAACCAAGGTTTTATTATTGCAGACCAAATTGATTTGAATGTGGATGTAGTGAGTAATTATAAGGGGAGGAGAAAAAGAAGCTTAGCAAACTATGTAATATGTTGTACTGCCTTCCTTGTTTGTCTGCTCATTTTTACAAACCGTTATGATAGGTATGGAAAAATCTAGGACCAAATCTTAATCCTAGTATCATTATCTGAGGCCTAGACTTAGCCTTTGAATCCTCCTGTCTTAGCCCACCCATAAACAGAGAAGTTGTTGCCAGCAGACATAAGGCAGAGCAACATTCTTGGGTTGAACTGGAAAAGCAATCATTTCCTGGCAGAGAACACACTTGGTCAAGTTATAAAGTGGTTTCACTTGAACAGAGCCCATGCTATCAACTTTTATTAGGGTACTGTTTATCTTGGGCCTTGTGGGAGTCAAGAGAAGTTGCTCAAATGGAAATTTTAGGTAAACCTTTGTGCTGCAATCTAAAGGTTTGTGCCTTTATGAAGTATGAGATTGAGGAGAAATGTTTTATTTAATTTTGAAATCACTTTCTTTTCAGTTCAGAAATTGCCTCTTGTCAAAACAATGTGTTAATGTAGTAGAAAAAAGAGCAGTAATTCCATTTCAGAAGCCCACTGCTGTTTTGATAGATGGGTTTAAGACCTAAATGATGCATGTATCTGAATGTGAAAGGTAAGCTGCATGCTTTTAAAAATAAGAGATGGTCGTATACAACTTTTATTACAACATTGAAAACTATGATCTCTTTGGTCTAGAGCGGTGTTTTTTATGTTGACATGCCCTAGCTGAGAAAATGGGTGTTTGAGTGGTGTTTGAGATTCACAGGTCTGGTTCCTCATCCTCGTCCTCCTTGTCCCCATGTCCCAAAGTCATAACATAAAGGCAAGAATTTTCTCCTTCAGTTGTGTCTTTCACTAGTTCTGCACCAGCAGTGCTAGGATTAGCTAATAAACATGGCTGGACTGAGCTGTGACTTTTCCAAGCACTGTGTGGACGTCTCCAAATAACACTCCCCAGAGCTCCAGTGCTGTAAGCACCAAGCAGAACCACCCAAGCTGGTCTCACAGCTGAGTTCGCCCACCTCCAGCACATGTTTAGACTTGATGTCACAGTTGAGCTGATGTAATGTTGGTGTCACTAAACAGGGCAGTCACATTCCCCTCCGTCCCCAGCTGCTTTTCTCTGATGCTGTTTTTGGATCAGCATTGTTTTCAGAGTATCATTTGAAAGGCCATTAACAAGAACTGTGTGTCTGGGTTGAAATGTTTGTAACCCACTCTGTCAGGCATGACCCATCCAGGGTATATCCTCCTTGGTTCGGTCCATATCTTCAGGATGAAGTGTGAAATACATTGCTGGCTTCTTATTTCCTCCTTATTCTGGTGTTAATCATTAGGGTTCTTGGTGGTCATATTCTGTGTTGTCTCAGGGACTCTATTTTCACAGCCAATAACCTGTAACAGGGATCAGATGGAAGGGAAAGAGCAGAAGTCCAAATTCTTTATGAGCTGTTGAACCTACAGGGAAAAAAGCAGGTTTCTTAGGATGATAGGGAACCTCCTGCATCACTGAGCGGTTTTCTGCTGTTGGAGGCACTGTGCCATACAGCCTCTTTCTTAAACTTATCAAAGTCTGCATGAGAAGCAGCTAATGTTTTCTTGCCTCTGTTAGTCCCCTTGGAAAGGCTGTTTCAGGACTTGATTACTGTAACAGCTAGGAGTCTTCAGTTTTGAGCACAAATTTATGCACTGCTAGCTTATATTTATTTATTTTTAAGCAAGCAGTTATTTTTCTTCCCTAGCTTACTTTCCAGGGACAGCAGGCACAAATTTTCTTCCGTTTGGTTTTGCTATGGGAAACAAACAAATCTCATATCCATACATACTGTGCATATTGTCTCTCAAGTCCTTTTTCTGCATCTAGTCTATTTCCAATTTCTCTCTTTGATGTGTGTGATCAGATATTAATTCATGGTTCCAGATATGACATACAACAGTGCTTATTGTTCAGCATCACTTCAGTGCCTCACCTGATATATTTTAGGATTTTATTTCCCTCTTTAATATCTGTATTTTATTAGTGCACTCAAATCCATCTTCTCCTCAATTAAATTATGATGTCCCATTGTATGTTCTCACTTGAATTTTATTTTAGTCCCTAACTCAATGGTTTCATGCTTATTAACATTGCTTCATTTTGTTTTTCTGATCCGGGCCTCATGGTCATTCTTCTTAGGCATTCTACAGTGCCAACACAGTGCACCGTGATGAAGTGATTTCAGCATCAAACTTCTGGTAGTTGTTCCAGTATTATCAGTAAAAATATTAAACAAGATTAGCCCAAGTACCAGTGCTTGTAGGATTTCCCTAATGGTCTCCTGCCACTCATAAACTCATTTTGTCAGTATTTATCATCATTTTTTTTTTTTTAATTATTATTATTATTATTATTATTATTATTATTATTATTATTATTATTATTATTATTATTATTATTATTATTATTATTATTATTATTATTATTATTATTATTATTATTATTAGGCTTGCTCTCATAGTACCCCATCATTTATCTGCCCCTGTGTATGCCTTACCATATATCACATACTTTATATAAACCAAGCTAGAAAACATTACTCTATAAATATAAGTCTATAAAATATGTACTGTTATTAGAGAAGGTTATCTGGTAAAACTGATGGAATTACTGTAAATCCTATGATATAATTAGTTTTGTTTCCAATTTTCCTGCATATTAATTTTTCTTTCCTTAAAAGATATTCTGAAATGTTGCACATTATTGATGTCCTGGTATGCAAATTCATGGAACATGTTTTTGTTGTTTCCAATAGTTCACACTTTAATTCCTAACTATGTAAGGCATAGTCCTATCAGTTACTTGTTTAATATACCAGGTAACTTCTCTCATTCATATGAGGACTTTTCCCTTGCTTTCCATCCTCTGCTTGATTTTTGTTTAGCTGTTGCTGTACTGCCTGATTCACCTTCTCCTGTGTACAGAAATTACATATGTATCTCTTAACCTTTTACCCATTGCTGAGTGCAAGTCTTTTATCAGTCACATTGGCCTGACTCAGAAAAGGCTGTTCCCCCAAATTGTCAAGCACAGCTTAGCTTCTTGTTCTGCTCGTCTTTACGTTGCACCTAGCTATTTATGTCTAAGGTAAATACAAATCACATAAAAGCTGTAACTTTCCTTCCTATACAGTCTATACAGTCAGTTAGAAGTCTGCATAGCAAGAGCAATTGTAGAGCCTCTCTGTAGTTCCTCCAGTTCAAAAAGAAAAGGGGATCAGCAGTGACTGCTGAAATCAATTTGATCATATAATTTTATTTTTTTTTTCCTGCACTGTGACACTGCTTTTGGTTTGTCTTTTTAAATACTGCTTCAGTAACTCAGTCTACAATTTCTTGAATTGAGGTTCTCCTTTCCCCCTTGTCCTTTAAAGAAGGAAAAAAAGGTGCATGGAATGTAGGAACACCTGTCAAAACTGCACGGTGAAATTTCACTTGCTGTGTTAAGGTAAATGTTTTCCTACAGGAGGCAGAATTGTGATGTGTTCATTAAAAGCCACATACAATGGGATCCGTAAGGTATTCTGAAGAGTATTGTCAAAACATGGAAGGAGGAGAACAAAAGAAGGTGGCAAAACTGCCTTTTCTGCACGAGCGATAAAGCCTTTCCAGCCTTTTTTAACCAAAATTGTCAGCAGTGCAATATACTAGTTTTGCACTTGATGATTCATCTGGACAACATTATGTTCATAGTGTTTGCCTTCCATATAAGACAGCCAAGGTTTTGCAACAAGCACAGGCATATTTTTATGACATAGTCTACTTTGTACTGCATAATCACAAAGATCTTTCTGTAATATTCTTTCATCTTTGGGTGGGCAGGCATATATTTCATGCCTCTATTACCTTGAGAGTAAGCTATTGCTATGTACTGTGCTTGGATCAAAACAAGCATTGTTTCAGTTGGTGCAAAATGGTTCTTCAATTCATGGGCTTTTCATCAACCTTTTGTATGTATTTCAACAAGTTGATCTTCTAATTTTTCTACAGGCTGCTGCTTCATGTAGTGTTGTCATTTATCTTTTAAAATTTAATTTATCTCTGCTTTTGATATCAATGGATTAGATGTCTGAACCAAGTAAGACTTTTGATCCCACTGCAAGATTTAAAATTAATATTTATTCAGGTTTACTTTTAATTGACTACCTTGGAATTGCTTGAAAATCTCTTCCTGAGCATTTTATATTCTCAAGGATCCTTTTAAGGAAGTTGGGTCTTGTGTGTGTATGTTCCACTGGGTCACAGTGGAAGCTTGGTACAATTCTCTTCTGCAGAAAATGAAGTGAGCCGTCACAGCAATGGAAATACTATAAATATTTATGGTAGCAAAATAATAGTAATTCTTTTGAGGGTGTCAAATGGAGAGAGGAAGTCATCACTGTCTGAATGAAAAAAAAACCTCTCATTATTTTTTAATCTCTGATATATTTCAAAATGGTTGCTTGAGTGATTCCTCTGTGTAAAAGCAAATATTTATAATATTGTCTTACTATAGACCTCAGAATCATACATTATTTTGAGTACTATTAATAACAATATTGGAAGTTTATATTTTAAGCATTTTTCTAATTTTCCTATTATTAATTGTTTGCATCAACCTACAGACAAAAGAAAATTACATTAAAATGATATAAAATAGGCTTTAGTTATATTAATTATTAATAAATCGCTAACTTGCATATTATGGTAAAATGGAAAAGTACTCAGTTTTCTACATGAAGATGATAGCTAATAGATGATAGTTCTGTTACCTGAGGAGAAGAATTGTGAAGAATAGTCTGTGCCAAGTCATCACATGAACTAGGAACACAGAGTGGCCTCTAAGCACTGAGCTTGGGTCAGGAGGCTATGGAAAAAGTGCCACAGGTTGTGAGAAGAAGCATTAAGATACTGCAGAAAAGAAAATACGAGAATCCAGAGTAGCGTATTGCAAAGAACAATAGAAAAACAGAAAGAAACCAAAAAGTGTTACTTGTTGCTGGTTACCAACTCACAGAGAAAAATAATAATAAAAAAAAATAAATAAATCTTACTTTTGTACAGAATGAAATGCTGGTTATAGCCTTTGAACCCAACCTCAGTTTAGGAAACCTGGAGTTAATGTTCTTATAGGCAGGCTTTGGGTGCTTTTGCATGACTCCAGACTTATATCCATTTCCCACTTAATCTGTGCTTAAATAAACAAGACCATGTTTTAAGCCACAGCAACAATAGAGGCTGCTGAGAAGGCCCTGGGGTCCTGGTGGGCATCAAGCTGGATGTGAACCAGACATGTGCCTTGGCAAACAAGTTGGCCAGCGGCATCCTGGTCTGGAATTCGGCCACTAGATCAAGGGAAGTAAGTATCCCCCTCTACTTAGCACTCATTAGACTGAATCTACATGTATAATGCAGTTAAAGGTTAAAAGTTGGGCTACATGATCTGAGAGGTCTTTTCCAATCTGAATGACTGATTCTATGTAAAGGGAAGATACGGTGGCTGCAGAGCTGTGAAAGGGAAAAGAGAAATCCAGCATAAGGAACATCAGACTAGAGCAGGCAGTACAGACGAGATAGCTGCCTTCCCATTGCAGGTTGGTGGGCCTGAGGTAGAAAGGGTGGTGGCGACTGGTCAAGTCCCCAAGAAAAAAAAGTAAGATACACCCCCTTCTAAGAGTAAATTTTTATTTTGTGTTTCTTTGGGTTACATTTTTAACCTTATGGTGATGACACAGAAGTACAGAGCTGTAGGTTCTTGGGCCTTTCCCAGACCAGGTTTTGTTTTATTAACAAAAAGTTAATGAAAAGGGTGATTTATAGTTTTGGTGTCTTGTCACTGGAAAAGATAATCTCTGTCATAATTTAGCTGTATTCCAAACAATCAACAGGCACCTCTGAATCATAGCTAACATAAATACTTATTTTGATGACTCGATAGGAAACCTTCTCTTCCTTTCCTAAAGATTTTTGTTTTATTTTGAAGGTCACTGTTATTGGAAGCTGTGATTTTTAAATGAAGGACCTCCTTTCTAAAGGCTGGGATGTTTCTAAGTCATTGTATCAGTGATCAGGTTTACATGGGCACAACTGAAGTGACAGAAATGATTTGTGAAGAAAGGGAAAAATTCTTACGCTAACTTCACTGGTGGAGAAAATGCACTGCCTTGTTCTACTTTTGTAGATACACATTACTTTATTTGGAATACAGAATAAAAATAGAACCTCTCACCTGATTTTGCCTGTATCTCACTAGCACCAATTACGGTTTCTTCGCACTTCATCACAGTGCAGGGCTCTCGGGGCACGCGATGAAGTGCTGCTCCAGGCACTCTCTGCCAAGATGTCCTTCAGGGCAGGACCAAATAGTTTCACAACTGTATTACCCTTTTCTGGCAGTGCCATTTGCACAGCAGCCACTGTTTGCTCATGCTTATTCCAATATTCAAAGATTCCATCAATCAACTGGTGTGTGCACCCGTGTAGTGAATTGGATTGGAAAACTAATTTGTATTAAACATAACTTTTATTTTTCTCTTATGCGGGGTTATTTTTAGGCTGGATTGTTGCTGGATCCAATTCACAGCACAGCCGGGTAGACACTCTGCTACAACAGACATAGTGAGAAAAAGGAGGTCAGGGCAGGGGAGATAAAGACTGTTTAAGTCAGTGTGGCTTCTGAAGGGAAAGTCTCTGAGTGTGCTTGAGAGGGACTGGGGTGATGAGTAGACCGCACAGAAGCACTTGCATGTAAAAAAATCTTTTTTTTTTTTTTTTTGTGAGGTGTGAAAATAAATATTTTGCTAGGTTGTTGCAGATATGAATTTGTCATTACTAGAGATGTAATAATGAATTGAAAGGAGCTCAGAGAAAAGCGACAAAAATAATCAAACCTTGTGTGTGTATGCATACAAATGTATGACAAGGATTGACTAGACATTGGTATTTTGAAAAAGTGATGATGATGTGGAAATGTGGAAGCACCGAAATATTCACAAGGTGTAAGCATCACAGTAAGGGATGCAGTGAAATAATGTAAAACAACAATAAACTTAAGCAAGAATAGTGTTCCCACCCCGCCCCCCCCACCCCCCCCACCCCCCCGTCAATGTAATGCATTTTACCATCAGAAGGTTTTTGTCCCTGTCAGGAATAGTTTCTCGAGGGAGATTCCATTTCTTGGATCTTGTAAAACTGGACTGGATAAATACTAGAAAACATACTACGTGCAGTAATTCTCTATTGGCAGAGAAATGAATGAGTGATCTGTTGCATATTTACATCTCTTAGCAACTGTGAATCATAAGTGGTAAAAGCTGTTAAAGACCACAGCTGAATTTCAGATGGGAAATTCAAAATAAATGCAGAATATACTGTACAATCATGTTACTGGCCATGACTACTTTCTATCTGCTTGCTTATTGCTTCATATTGGAAGCGTTCCTTCACTACAGTCAACTGTGAATGAAATACTGTGCTGGATTCCAGTGAGGCTTGATGCTTGACCACTCTGGAAAATAACTGATGTGAGAGATCAGTATGTTACAATGCTGTTAAAATTGGCATATAGAGGGGAACTTCTCATATGAAGTGAGTAATGTGGTAAGTGACATAGAGGTAATCAGAAAATGTTGAGACAGGAATTCTCAACTATTTTCCTGGGCAGTGATGAAATGATTTGTAGTTTTATTCATAATAGAGCAGATAGAGGAAAGTGTAACCGTATGCCGAACCAGTGATATAGATATACACTCTTTGCGCAGTATAGATTCTGATCATTTTTTGTATTCCAATACTGTAAATAACTGATAGATTTTGATGGATCTTACCAATCAGTGTATGTGAGCATCTTTCTCTAGTTCTCTTCTGTTTTTCTCCATTATGTAATCAAAGTGTTTAGTTTGCTTTTCATTTGCAAAAATAAAGTGTTAAAAAGAAATATTTTGTTTAGTATCCTTATGTTTTTGTTCTCATCTGTTCCTCTTATCTGTCTAATAGCACAAATATTGGAGGTGAACTTGAAAGGTGAATCTGATTAAATTTCACCTATAATTTGGGTTCATATTCAAATCCTGGCTGATTGGGCATAGTTTTAAGTATGTTAAATTTCTGGAAGCTACTATCAGACCATTTTATTTCCAAATGGTAAAATCATCATGAAATCAAATCACCTTGTAAGGCTAAGTTTGTTTCTGACTCAGTACTGTGAAAATTAGATTGCATGTGGTTTTAGGATCCAACTCTCATTTACTCCCAGATAGCAAAGAGGACTAGATGTTAGGTTTCGTTGTTGATCTGTCTGTATTAAATGTGGATGTATGGTTTGAATGTAGCTTGTTATGGTTTATGTGTAGCTATGGAAATTGAGAATTATCTAACAATTTTCCTTTAAAACACGCTTTTTAAACTACCAATATGGTATATTGCCTTCCTTGAAGATTGCATAAATTCAGATTCCTTGCTTTTGTCCTGCCCATTTCCCATCCCACTCATGTGTTAGCTAATGCTGACATTTTCTTAATTTAAAGCCTAATTCATAACATGAGTTGTCTTTAGTCACATGAATAATCCTGACTGTAACTCAATATGAAGATCTTTAGCAGAGTCAACATTTTGACTTTATTTTCTCTTGATCTTCTTCTTCAAAATGCATAACTATCAATGGCATTGTATAAAAATAATCTATTTTATCCTCTTTATGATTACATGTTAGTGGTCTGGCATGTATGCAGGAGGATGAAGTGTAAAATGAGTTGGTTTTGTCCTGACTTCAGTAGCTCCACTAGTACAGCTTTTCCTAGTCTGATATATTTTAAATTCCCTATAATTTCCATAACAAATATAAATGGCCAGTTTTACCATGTATTTAAAATGTTTTTATGGGAAAGAAAATCATATGAATTAACTGTTGCTACTAATGACTGTGCAGCAGTTGCTTAATGTTGACTTAGTTGTCTTTCTCTATAATGCAATGAACAGGCAGACCATAACAATAAGTTGAACTGAGCAAGAAGTGGTGGTTTCTGTTAGCAGTAGAAATTAAGTTTATTCCCATCCCCTTTGTCTAGATACTGTTGTTTATTGCAGGACAGTACTATGAAGCTATTAGTCGCCTCATCAGATGAGACTGGTGAATCTGCTTTTTTTTTTGCGGCAACTTCAATACTTTTAAGTTCATGAGCCACATAAACCATAAAGGGTGATTTAGTTAGTATATAAGTAATCCTGTAAGATTTTCCTGTAAAACTCTAGCACTTCCTTCTGTACTTTGTTTATTTTTATCTTTTGTGTCTGGGGATTATAAAGTGATCACTACAGTTTTAATTTCATAGAGCGGTAGAGACAGCTTACGGAAATGCAAGTATTACTTACAAAGTTACTTCATCATCTCATAGTTCTTTATTAAATGCTAGCCTTAAATCCAGCATATTCCCCAATGTAGTAGTGTATATTATGAACAATACCTAACGCTGTATATAGTGAACACTATTTGCTATGAACAATTATTCTGCCGTTATTCATATAACAAGCTGCTTGTAGTTATGACAGTTATGTAGTTATGTAGTTATGAACCAGTTACATTGGTACCCAAGTTACCATCTGATGTAAAACAACAAACAAAAATTTGTTGTTTTGATGTATGTGAGGTAAGTCATGCCAAATGCTCCTGAAGGCTGTGACAGTTTACTCCAGTAAGATGTAGACTGCATTTTTATCATGCATAAATGAATATATTTCTTGAGATGTAACGACAGTGTTTTAATTTTACAAATCCTTGCAGATTTTTAAGGTGAATATGTAACTAACGTAACTCTTTAAATAAGCTATTACCACAATTACATTTCAGATCAACAAAGGTTGAATCCTTCCCCATATTCAGTGTATTATATACATCATAGCAGCAGAAGTTTTTTGTCCTTTAAGTTTCTGCTGTTTGCCACAGGTTGCTAAAAACTACACAACTGTGTTCTGTCCCCCTCTAGGTATTTTATTTTATATTATTTTATTATTTTATTTTATTTTATTTTATTTTATTTTATTTTATTTTATTTTACTTTATTTTTATTTTATTATATATTTCAAAGAAAGGCAGATAAACTCTTCCATTAATTTATATATATTATATATACACACACATGTTATATTTATATATCATTTACATATATATTATATTATATTATATTATATTATATTATATTATATTATATTATATTATATTATATTATAATCTATATATGTACAGGAGTCTACTGTTTGGCCTGCTGTTATTAAACATGCTAATATTGAGTCTTAGTTATGTAGGGAAAGAAACAAAAAAAAAGAACTGTCTGGAAAACAGCCTTCAATAACCTTTGCTGCCAGAATAGCCCACTAACTAATTGCAAACACATGGGGATATTTATAAAAAGCTGGGCATGGGCTCAGAAAGCAACTGATCTCTTGCTCTGGTTCAGCATATATGAATGACAGCTCTTAGTAACTCTGTTCCTTGTCAAAGGAGGTCTGCTTCATCAGGTTGTGACAAAATACAGCTGCTTTGCAGGCAGTGAGCACCCCAAAATGTTTCAATGAGAAGAAGTTATGTTAAGTTGAACAGATTTTGAAAAAAAAAAATGTTCCCTTGCTAAGAATTAAAAAGAAAGTTTACTTTTAGTTTCTATCATCCTTCAATGTATTGTTTGAGTATTGATACTTGAGGAGAATTTGAAAATCTTCTGTACTTCTGTTATCGTTCCAGTGTTACTTGATGCTCACCAAGGATAAATAATGGTTGCAATATAAATGTTGGCCTCTGCACAGCAGGGCCCTGACATCATAGCTTTAAAACATCTGAACACATAGTTCATTTTCTCTTCCCCCATGAACCATTCTCCTCCAGAAGGCTCATGTTTAGCATAAACAGAACTTGGCAAAGAGGGAGAACAAGAGATGACTGTCAAGTTTCTAACTCTTTCTATTTAAATAATAATAACTTTTTTTCAAGGTTTCCTCCCCTCCCCTTCACCTCCCCTTACTCCTACCTCTACTCCTACCCCTTTCCTACCCTTACTTCTACTCCTACCCCTTCCCCTTCCCCTCACCCTTCCTCCTCTGCTCTCTTTTACAGTCCCTCTCTCTTTTTTTTTTTTTTTTTAATAATTTAAAGTTGTGGTACAGTGAGAATATGTAATTCTGTCTACTTTGTAACATCAATGTTTAAACGTCAGTGAAATTGAATGGTGGTCGGCTAAATTCTGATAATTATTTTCATTCATTTGGGGGAAAATCTCACATATGTTTATCAATGAATATTTTTAAACAAGTGCCCGGAATTTGGGGTGCTGTTATGAGCAGTACTCCATCTCTAAATAGTCTTTGGGTGTCTACAGAACTCCTCCTGAAATCTCAGGAGGTCTGGAGATTTTGAAACAACTCTTAATGGTATTTGGCATTTGTTCAGCTGCCTCTGTCATCACCAGAAAGTACAAAGTTACTTTCACATGCTTAACATCAAGAAGGCTTTTGAGAGAGAGATTCAAGCTGTTATTTTAGTGAGGGCCATTTTATTTTATCCCTACTGAAAAAATCTGGAATATTTGAACTATTACTGAATTTCCTTAGAGTTAAAAGTCACATATATCTCCTGTTTTGTTGAGTAAGTGTATACTTTCATTCAGAAATAAAAGTTTAGGAATCACCTTGTGTTTTCCTTTTTGAATTTCCTTTTTGCTTCATTATTATTGCTTCTTATTGTTTCTCTTACTCTTCATTATGTGTGTGATACACTTGATGCACCGGAGGCCACATTTTTTACAGGTCTGAGGTACTGAAAGAAAAATTACATATGAGAATTTGAAAAGAAGAGTAGCACCACGAGCACAAACTGTCTCTGTATCTATTAGCTATTGAGTAGCTCCCAGAAGCTCTGGCTTCATACTGCCAGCTTTCCTAAGAGTTGGATGTTAAAGTTTCCCACTTTTGGCGATGGGTTCAATTTTGTCACAGGTTCAAGTCTGGTAGTCAAATGGAGTCCGTTTGCTCTGAATTACTGCTTTATTTTCAGAACCTCAGGGAAGTATGACATTTTAATGTACATAAACATCTGAGGTTGAGAACCTCATTTATTCACGATATGCCTAATCTGTGTGTTACTATTATTTTGTAGTTTTTGAAGTAGCCCCTTTTTTGAAAAAACAGTTTAAACTGTTAGCCACAGCATGAGAAATGCTGGTGTCCTATATAAGCCTTATTGCCACGTCAGTAGTGGTTATTTTAAATATGTTTTACTACTGATAATAATAATAATAATAATAATAATAATAATAATAATAATAATAATAATAATAATAATAATAGTTATTATTTACTATTAGAATTATTACTATTTATTATCAGAACATTTCCCACTTCAGTGCCTTTGTCGCTGATAAAACTTTGCATAAAGAGAAATCTGGAATTTATTGTGGCCCTCAGAGTTTTATTGTGGTAGCCTTCAAAAAGGCATAGTTTACTCTCAAATTTACTCAACATTTGATAAATTTTCTTTCTGTTTATTTTTACTTTTTTTCTATTGGGTATGCACTGACTAAACAATTCTGGCATATAACAGAAAACAAGAAATAAATGATCTTTAATATTTGAGTTTGTGAAAGAGATAAAATACAGCATCTGTTGGAACAGAAGCCTGGGCCATAGTCTGAACTTCTCAACATACTGCAAATATTAGTAAAAGCAGATTAAAGCATAATTTTTAGGCATATGTTTAAGAGAAAAACAACATTTTTCATTTCAGTAGTTTTGGAATTCTAGTGAATGAAAAAACTCTCTGAATAAGATTGGACACTACATTACGCATTGCAAGAGAGGTTCTTACATGTTCTCCTGGGTGCGTCTCCTGTGTTAGAACCACAAAGTGACGTTCCAGTTTCTTCCTCCTTCACATAAATGGTATCTACATTGGGAATCCTCACCTGCATAAGGGTCTTCCGCAGTACTGTAAGGGAATCATCCATTGTTACATCAGTTTTGGTAGTTTAGAAAGTCTAGGGTTGTCTTTTTTCCTTCAGAGTATTTAACTGATTTAGCTGATTATTATTATTATTATTTTCTATGTTGCAGCCCAGCTGACTACTACTGATGGTTTACTAAAGACCATTTCTACAGTGAATAGTCAATATGCTCATAAATGTGGGGCCCTATCCAGCAAGACTTTGTAATTGCATCATCCGTAATTTACCAGTAATTTATTCTTCTCCTGCTGTTCTCTTTTCCCACCTACCTGTGGGATTTGGGAAAAATTCTCCTGTGCCTCTTAAAAATGGCTAAGGAGAATATTTAAAAATCAGAAATAGATCAGAATGGACCTTTGAAATAAAAGCAACTTTCACATTTTTTGTGAAGCCATTTTTTTATTTTCCTTCTATATTTTGTATAATTCTATGGGAACAGATGTGAATTTTCTCCCTTTTTTATAAGAAGGCATTATGTGCTATACTGTCCTTTGTGAAGTATATTAATACTTTATTATTGTTATTGTTCTTGTTGTTCTTGTTGTTCTTGTTCTTGTTATTATTATTATTATTATTATTATTATTATTATTATTATTATTATTATTATTATTTAATGACTTTTGAATTAGAAATATTTTATTTGGGGGTTCATATTCCTTAATTCTTTATCCTTTCATTCAGGATTTCACGTAAGGAACTCTAAAGCATATCAAACATCTGCGTAGTCAGAAAACTGGAATGTTTTCTGGAAATATGATTGACTTTTAGTTATTCACTAAGGAAAACATTCCCAAATGCATTTTTAAAAAGCATTTTATAAAATTTGATAATATTATTTTATACA
Organism: Anas acuta; assembly: GCF_963932015.1. Lineage (NCBI taxonomy): Eukaryota > Metazoa > Chordata > Aves > Anseriformes > Anatidae > Anas > Anas acuta. The sequence goes on along the minus strand of NC_089017.1, from coordinate 43,396,399 downwards.
GCTAAGCAATATTTGACTTTGAGGCTCACCAGCTGTATTATCATTGCTTGATATTGTCTTTGGCTAATTTAAAAAAAAAAAAAAAAAGTCAGCAAAATGTGGACAACACCATTACAGGAGAAATGAGTAGCTGTTTTCCTAATTACTTAGTAAAATTAATTTATTTAGATCTGAAAGTTTAAGATCTTAAAAAATTGTAACACTAACTTTCTGCTCCAGCATACGTCTGAACAGTTAAGGAAAATTCATTGTAAAGGGAAAATTTCATACACATTTTTATTGACATTCTTGGAAAAAAGTCAGACTTCAAGTATGACTGAGAAAATTATGATTTTTTTTTTAAAGGTTTTCAAAGACTGGATTCATTTAGTTTGGCAAAAGCTACAAAATGAATATGTATTTGAAAAAGCAAAGACTTAAGTGATCACAGCTTTTGCCTCTTAGGGAGAAGGAAATGCCTTTAAAAATTCCATACTGCACCAAAGTTCATTTTCTGCTTCCCCCTCTTTCTAGCCCCCATTTAATGTTATCTAGAATATCTGCTTAAGAAAATTAAAGCTGAAAACACGTCTGCTAACCCTTCAGCTGGTAAATGTCCAGGCTTTTTATGAGATGGCTGTTTTCCTGGGTGGTTGTGTTTTGGGCACCACAGAGCATAAAGCTAGTTTGAAATAGGTGCAGTAGGCAGCTATCCTCTCCCTTACTGTCTTTGTTATGGGTTGTAAATGTCTAAAAACTCTTTTGCATCTTTGAGTGACATTTTGTAAAGAGGTGATTCACACCTACATTACAAACATATCGTGCATTTTATTAATTGTGTATAGGCAGAGACACGTGGAAAGCTATTGAAATATCAGGCTGCAACCTTGTGTATAGACATATTTTTAAAGCAGAGCATATATGGACCATAATGAAGCACATTCAGCATATAGTGTATATGCATGAAGCATCCCTGTAACTTCCCATGCAGGGATTCACCGATAAGAAGGATAATAAGAATGTCTCCTGGTGATATTAAGAAGGTGGCAAGCCTGAGCTGGCCCAACCTCACTTCTCCCTCTACTGCAGGAACTGATCTCCTCTGTTCAAATATCCCCCATCTGATTGTAGGAGAAGAGTATGTGGCTGTGGAGACCCAGGGTCAGCAGCTGAGCTAAAAACTCATCTTTCCCATAAAGTCTGGGAAAACACGGTCTCTTTAGTCGCAGGAGTCATCCAAAGTGTCCACCTACAGGTGATGTAGTGACCTTAGTTTCATTTGTTTCAGTTAACTCTGCTAAGAGGTAATGAAACAGAACAGAAAGTCCTCTTAATCCAAAGATACAAATTTTCAGTGAATTTGTGGGACTCAAAGTCCCTTTTCTGCACAAACTCATAACTATTGTTGATGTGTATTACAAATTTAATTAAATTACTGTTTCTGGGACATAACCAATGAAGAAATGAGAAAGAACTGGATTAATAGTATGAAAAGTCTGTCTTTCCTCATGTTACTCTAGAGACCAGCCTTTGGCTGGTGAAGAACATTTCTAATATACATCTGAGAGGGGTTCTCTGGAAACGTTTGCTTAGGAGCATGAGAGTTAGCTGATCTGTTTGCCTTCTGCTCAATTTCAGAGGCAGTGTAACACAAAATTCATAATGTTTTGGTACAGTTTAGAAAGCAGATGAGCAAGAATGTGCTGAAAACTCTCATTAAAAATACAAAATAAAAGTGAACATTTAATAACTTTTTCCATCCTTTGACCATTTGTAGAATGCCTCTTTTGTCTATTATATTAGATATTATCTGTTAAGATCTCTGACTAACTTTGTTAAATTGTTGAATATCAATATAAACATATTTTAAGCACCAATACATGGTTCTCAGTTGACAGAGATTTCTTCAGGTTACAGATACTCAATGTTACAAATGTTGTAACTACCAGTTATCTGTGCTGAAGAGAGATGGTTGAATAATTTGGACAAAGCTTTGTTTAGGTTACAGAAACATAGAATGAACTTATAAAGGACAAGAGAAAGACCAGTGGCACTGCTGGCTATAAAGAGAAACTTGGTCTAGCATCACTCAGAGCCAGGAAATCCATATTGCACAGCAACATTGGATTCTCCAGCCATGATGCATGCAGAGTCAGTGCATGAGTCCATAACCTGGACTATTTCCCTCCTCCTCTGCAGTGCCTTTCAGTCATAAGCATTCTAAATTTTATGTTGTACTAAAACAACAACAACACAAAACAAACCAAAAAAACACTTTACTGTGTGTTTGTTACCTGTGTTTTTAACACCAGACAGAGGTGTTATCCTTAAATCCTACCCTTAGTAAATAGTCCCTTTTAGAATTTGACAGAACTTACTCCCTAAAATTGTTGCTTTACTTTTATAAGTGAGAGTGGGAAAGAGGGAGAGAAGAAGAGGAAGAAAAGGAGAGGAGGAGAAGCAGAGAGAGGACAACAGGAAATAAGTACAACAGGAAATAAGTCTTTTGATAAGATACTGGCAAGTACCCAATGCACAACAGCTATGAAAAGGAAGTTCTGTGAAACTGTTCAAGGGTGCTGACTTCTGAAAATCCAGTCTTTAACTTGTATCTTGGACAATATTCACCAAAGATCAAGTTTTCATGTTTGCTTCAAGGTTTTTATTTGTTTGTTTGTCTTTATTTTGAGACAGAAAGAAGATATTTCTGCTTAACCAAATAGTCTGAAATACATGAGGGTACTTAAAATCAGTTCTAGTGAGGTCTACTAGATAGCTATAGCATGTACTGCATGGATGAAAGAACAAGATAGATTCTGTGTGTTGCATTTAAGTTGCTGAATCCTGTATTTACTATTTCGTTATGTATTGATGTTTCTTTACCATTCATTCTCGTCCCTGTTTGCTCAATACAATTATAATTATAATGTTCCTACTGCATAATTGCAGTGTCACAGGGTTTATATGCTTAGTACTTATATGCTTGGGAAAACATTGAAAATTGAAGTGTGATTGTTCAGTAACTGTTAAAACAGTCTGACATCAGTTGTGGACACTGTTCACAATTGTTAATTTTATCCATGTGTAGTGTTGACTGTACAAGAAAGTCAGATTATTTTTTTTTTCAGATATATGATTAAACATATTAACTGATAGTACATGTCACAGGTGATGTTTTTATTTCACCTCAAGAGTGGCTTAGTTTGGTTTATTGGAGGACCGAGGAATAAAGCTCATTACCACAAAATGCAGGCCATGTAACCACAGTAAGGTTGCTTTAGCCAGTACATCTGAGCTATATAGTTTCTGGGATCATGCCAACATTGCTTTTACTTCTGACTTTCGACTAGTTGTGTTTAACAAACAAAGTCTTGAATACTTGCCTCTGTTTGTCACATATAGGAGATGTTGTTACTTGGCCTAGTGGTGGCAGCTTCCAGAGAAGACCCTTCACCACAGAGTAAGAGGGATCTCTGCCAGGTGTTCTTCTCTCATGACTTATATGGATCATTCCCTGGCCAGTCTTGTCACATAGTCCAATGTCTGGTTTACTCTTTATGGCTCAGATGTTCCTTCTGCTCAGCCTTGAGCCTATGGAGAGACAATGTACAGACTATCAGGTCCATGTAGCAGAAGATAAAGTGAAGGAGGGAACTTTGTGGAAAAGAAGCTCACAGGCAGCAGCTGAGCAGGTCGAGTCCACAGGGAACATCACTCAGCTCTGTTCTGTGTTCTTCTATTCTTCCTTCCCACATCCAGTGTGCAGGTTCTAGCAGTGACCCACTTCCTTCCATAGTGGAGATTAATGCCTGATTCCTTCCAGTGTCTGCAAAATGGCCGGTGTTGGCAGCACTCAGGGCTGCTTGGAGAGGTGATGTGAGGAAATGGCTTGGAAATCTGAAATGTTGCTTAAAAGGAAGAATTGTTCTTGCTGTTGTACTGCAGTGCACTTCATATGGTTTCCTAAATTCCCACTTTCCTCTTCTTCTAATACTGTGACCGAACAACACAAGAACAGGGTTGACTGCCTGCTGAGAATCAGAATGTCTATGGGCCTATCCATATCTGGAGAGGTCATGGATACAAGCATCTTTGTAACAGCACAGTTTTATTCATTTTGTAGCATCTGTACTGTCAAAACAGGTATCATGCAACTTCAGTTTTATCAGCTTAATTAAGCTGGATGAACTTCATGTTTTTCGAGTAACTCACACTGGCTTGTAAGAAAATTTTTATAAAAAGTTGTTTGCTTTTCTGTGATAAATGAAAGAGAAATTATGATTGTTGTAAGCAATCATATATATGTTACATACCTGTATGTACGGCTATAAGCTTATATGTGTATGGTATATCTGCAATAGAAAACTTTTACTGGGTAGCTCTCTGAATGGATTTTCTTCATTTGAATAGTAATATATTCCAGATAATCAGTGGAGCTGGTGAGATTTTAAATAAACTGTATAATATTACATGATATTTGCAGTCCTAATATCAAAAGTGTGGATTTAATCTCATACTAAATATATGCCAATAAGAATTACAACAGAGAAAAAAAAAAAGACTAAAATTTAACATCAGGTAATATTACCAAGAAAATCAGTCTTATGGGAGGAAGATTGATTAAATCAGCAATGTAATGGAGGGGGACAAAAAGTGCTTTAGTACTGTATTTTTGCTCCAGAATGCCTAAGTTGTACCACAAGCTGCAATTTCCACCTTTCAACAATTTATATTTTGCTTAAATGACAGCACCTTCTGGTTAAACTATAGACCTCCAGACCTGCACCCTTCAAGGGTGAATCAAACTAACTCAAAAAAGGTTTTCAGGTAATTGTGAAATAGGCTAAGCTAGTTCTGCTTCTGCTTTTGCTTGCTATTATTATTATTTATTTTATAATAAAATGGTATCAGGTTGCTAAATGTTTAAATGGAAAAAGAAAAGAACAAAAAAACCTTGCTGCATGCATTTATTTTACATTAAATAGTCCTTGATGTATTCATTAACATTCAGTATAAAACTCGTTGAATTTGAAGTGCCAGCTATCCAAGGTGCCAGACCTATATTAGGGGTTTGAACTGGTCTGTCTTCATCTATGTAACTTGGCTGTGCAGAACATACCACCTTGTACTCTGATAAGGCCCTTTTAAGTGCCTGTTCATTTCTGTCTGACAAGAAACTGAAGATAAATTCATAGCATCTAATTAATTGCAAGCAACTGGGTGAAGTCTTTTCACTATACAGTCTCAGTAATTATGGAAGTGTTATGTATTGGTCTATTCTCTCATGTGTGTGGTCTATTCTCTCATGTGTCTGGTTTATTCTCTCACATGCCCATTGATAGGATGAGGGGGAACGGGCTAAAGTTGTGCCAAGGTATGTTTAGGTTGGGTATTAGGAAAAAACATCTTTACTGAAAAGGTTGTTAGGCATTGGAATGGGCAGTGCAGGGAAGTGGTTGAGTCACCATCCCTGGAGGTCTTTAAAAGATGTTTAGATGTAGAGCTTAGTGATATGGTTAGTGTTATGGTTAGTATGACTTGTCAGTGTTAGGTCAGAGGTTGGACTGGGTGATCTTGGAGGTCTCTTCCAACCTAGACAATTCTGTGATTCTGTGATTCTGTGATTCTGTGAAAGTAGTGCCTCCCTTATTCATTTTATAAATATATTTTACTTTTCAGGGGAGTTCCCTGTATGCTTCCCCACAGACACAGTACACTGTTATTTAAAGACCAAAAGTGAAAACTGTTTATATGCTGTGAGAAAGGGAGGACATTTGTCTTCAAAGAGATTGTTTATTTATTTATTTAAGTTCAGATAATGTGTAGGCATGGTGCCAACCAGCAAATCCTACTGTTGGGGTCATACCACCATATCTGTAGAGCTTCTAAATCTATAACTTTGATTTTTAAGAGAATAAAATGAATTGTTGCACTCTTTCTCAACAGAAGTAATATCTGCTCTGCATCAAGACTTTCCTGGTGCTATGAAAGAAAACTGAAATGGTTTTAGCAGAGGGGTTAAGTTGTTTCCAAGGACTGTATCTGTTTTGTCTTTTCCTCCAGGTTCTAGGCAAAGAAGAGCAGGGTACAGAAGAATTTAAATGAACTTAATGGTTTTGTCTATAATTAAGCATCTGAACTTTATAAGCCTACATTTGAAAACAGTAAAATTTCTGCTTTCAATCTTCTCTTTGTTGTACAAAAGTGAAAGAAAGACTGGTTCTCTGACAATTAAAAGTTTCACAAGTATTTTACCAGCACCTCTTCTGCTGACCAGTACAATGTATTTTAGTGGCAATGTAGTTCAATATGTATTTATTAAATTTTCTCATTTCCATGGCGTTTAAGCAATGTTAATATACTCACTTATTGCCCATGGTTGTACTGTTTGTGCGTAAAACAAACCTTGGAAAAATATTTAAATGAAATTTCTTTAATGTCTATAGAAGAGAAAGTAGCATTTCAGGAATGTGTTTTTAATTTGTATCATGGTGACTTAGAAAATGCAATATTATCTATAGTAGTGAATTGAACTGATTGTTTCTAGTTACCAGGGACTTCAAGTTTTTCAAACTGGACCTCAGCATCTCACATCATTTTTATTCATGGATTGTAAGAGGAAAATAAGGTTTCCTGCCTTTTAAAATCCCAGTTGGTTTTCCAGCATAGAATGAATAAGTTGAAATTTGAACTGAAACAAATAATCACTATGCACCTGTAGGATAGTCTGTCAAAACCTGTTTTAATGTTTCAACATATTCTGGCTCTAGTGACTTTGACTTTGGCTTCTATTTCTTCAGGGATTTGATTTGACTTTAATTTAACACTTTAAATACTACTGAATATTTTTGCACTCTTATTTTTTTATATATATATACTTTTCCCCCCCCCCCCCCCCCCCCCACAGGATAGCATCATTTCATATATAAATAGGTAACTTTACAAGAAAAATATCTCTAAATAGAAAAAGATATATAAGCCAACAAAGTATTTATTTATTTATAATATTTGTCCGCCATCCTTAAGTGGATCTGGCTCTCTGAGAAAGGAAATTTGATAGAAAGTGTTGATGCATTTTCCTACTTCACTAAACATGTATATATAAAAATATGTATGTATGTATATGTATATTTTTCACTTCAGAAGCAGACAGATGGGGGCTGATTTAGTCCTGCCGATCTACCATTTTTACAAGTTAATTTTTTTGTCCAAGAGTTACAATGTACATTTTAGTCAAAATTGCTCTGCAAATGATTTCTGCCTTGGCAAAATTTCACTTTCAAGCATAGAATGGTACATACAATCCATTTTTTCTCCACAAACTTGTTTGGAACAGACATGTTTCATGAAGGAGGATGCGATCTTGTGCAGAAGTAAAAGTTTTTTACCATGTGCAGGTGGTACTGCCTACCTGCCAAACATACAGGGAGCTTACCTTTGCAAGGCAGGTCCTGTTCCAAATACCATGCAGAACTCAGCTTCTCACAGGTGACAAACTGGCTTTAATATTAGACATCTTTACAGCCTGCTAGAGAGGGATGACAGGCTTTGTTTTCTTTTGCAAAATAATTCCAGCTTCGTGTAATCCTTCTTCCTTCCTTCACAGTATATTTTTGAAAGCACTTTTCTGCCTTGATCCTGAGCATAGAAAACTCTTTTAAGGTCCACATTGCTAGGTAGAGTTTTTGTATGTTTATGACTTCTATCACATAATTTTTCTTTTAAACTGTGTGCTTACACAGAGGCAAGCTGGAAAATTGAGTGTTTCTAGAAGGCTGTCTGACAATCAAGGTAATGTCATATTTTCCAGCAGGAATACCAGATCTATGTCGTGTGTGATTTAACCAGCAGTTTCTGCATGAAGAACAGTATTCACTTTGTTTATTGGAGGATTACTGAAAATCCTATAATTCATCACTAGTCTGTCAGAAGCAAGTTTTGGCTGATTTAGTGCCTCATTCAGATTTGAAATGTACATATTTTACCCTAAATGTTGAGTGTTCTGTTTCAAGTCCTACATTCTAGCTTTGTGTAGAATACAAATAGCCCTAGTATATATTTTTGTAAAATGAGAAACCATATTAATGAAAGAAAATGCTTTGAGGCATGTTGCTACCAGGTTAAAATGTACTGCTAACTTGTTATAAAGCTGTTTTTCAAAACAAAATAACTATTTGGGCTATGTGGTTATTATAATGAATGATGAGAGATGGTAGTACTTTTTCACACATAAGCTAGTGCATGTAGTGTAAGTTATCTGCATTGGTTGACTCAAGGAGAAGAGTAAATGCCTATATTTAATATCCTATTTCTTACATCAATCACACAACTCTTGCATCTATTAGATACCTCAATGTGTTAGGTGGCAAGCATAGGCCACTGAGAATCATAGATAAACATTAATAATTTTTGCTTCCTTAAAACCTCTAAGCTCTCCCTTCTCTTTGCTGGCACTTACTTTGTTTAGCTGCATAGTATAAACAAGAGGATGAACAATCGTGACTACAGGTGTAGGTATTTTATCCAAAGTTATATTTTCATTTTCTGTAACATCAGGAGCTGCATTGTTCTGACTGCAGAACAATTGGGTTGTGCAGGCCTTATAAACTTGTATAGCTAAAGCCCTGCTTGATGTTGGGGCAAGCATTTTGATTAGGGCATAAATTGTTTTACATACAGATTCCATTTCCTTATGAAAAAGGCTAAGAGGTCAGATATAAACCATGTGTGCTTCCTCTGGTTTTGCTCCGTTGCTGTCAGACTGCTCTCAGAAAGAGTGACTGGAGAAGATTTAGGTATGCTTATGTTTCCTTACATGTCATCCAGAAGGTTAAATGACTTTCCAGAATTAAGGGGCAAGCTGTACTTTCAAAACTAATATTTAATTAAATGACTTAGCATGGTTAGCCACTTTGCAGCAAATGGCAAGTTGCAACTAATTGCATTTTCCAGATATTAATTAATAAATTGAAAACCTCTGGGAACAGGACTATTCATATAACAATTAATTATTCTTGTAGTTAAAAAGGGTTTTATGCAAACATATTACATTGCTGCATATAAATTAAGCTATTAATATTTTTTCTAAAAATAAAGTCATTGTTATTATTCATGGAGACTCGGTCTTTTGAGCTTGAGATGAAAAACAAACAGAAAAAGTAGCATTTCAAATTATGGAGTATCCTTGAGCAAAGTAGTTGTGCACTTAGATGTTAGATAACTCATTCTTCAAGGGCTTTCTATCTGGGTCCACCAAACTGTATTTCAGATGTCACAGATTATTTCCTCCTTGACTTTTTTTCACAGATCTTCTTAAGACCTTTCTAAGACACTAGTTTGCCTTTTAACCTTTACTCTTCTGATCTGTGAGAGTGAGGTTTGAGTAGTTTACACCACAGAGATCAAAACTAGATGCTTAGGTGTTACAGTTAAAGGAGTATGGTTATACTAGACAAGTGCAATGTGCTCTAGTTGACCCTGCTTGGCAGGGTGGTTGGACTAGATGATGGTCCCTTCCAACCTCAACCTTTCTGTTGAAGCAGGTAGATGCTCTGCTGAGAATTTATTTTGCAGCTGGCTTCCTGTTTTCCCTCCCCTGGAATCTCTTCTCCCTCTACCACTCTCTAAGGCTTTTTCCTATTATCCTGCAGTCCCTCTGTATCTCACTTCCCCATTCCCTTCTGAAGACTTCTCCAGACTTCCTGAGGTCTGCTTGCATCTATTTTGCCTTTTTTTGCCTTGCTTTTTATTCAATTCCATAAGTAAGTTCTCCCCATTTCATTGTTGTGGTTGGTGTATTTTTGTTGGTTTGGCTTGCCAAAGTGAAGTTGCAGCACATGCTACTTAGCAAGGGGCTTGCCTGATCAGCCAGATGTGCACTTTACAGACGGCAAATGTGCCCTTCCTCACTCACCAACTGGCAGTCAAGAGTTTTACATGTTTTGACAGCCTTGGGCTAAGCACTACAGTGTGCCTTACAAACAGACAGAAGCTAAGACAGATAACTTCTTACCCAGACCTGGGCTATGAGAGCATCTAGTCACCCTGAATGAGAAACTTCACTGGCGTGCTTTTTTCCTCTACCTTCTTTCCCACAGATATGGGGAAGATATGGGTTCCCTGAAGAACGTCAGCCATACCACAGATATCATCAATGTCTTGTTGAGTAACACAGGTCTTTCTCCAAATCCCCCTCCCCAGTCCCATTTTCCACACCTACTTTCCTTTGCTTCCACAGAACCAGATATAGAGTCCCATGGGCAGCTTCTGTGTAAGTGTGAGTTAAGAGTGCAGGTCTGATGTCTTGGCTCATTAAAGGAAATGGAAATCCCATCTCACTGAGGTCATAAACACTCACCTTTGTGCTGGGTACATGGTCACTACCAGTGTTTTAATATCAAATCCTTAGCTTCTTGAAGTGTCTTTTAAGGTCTGAACTGTTGGACCCAGAATGCCATTTTATTAATTTTTTGAACTAGCATTCTAAAAATTACTTGATTCTTAAGAGGTATTTGCTTAAAGGGTATTGGAGGAATGGAACCGGAAATAGAAAAAAAAATCTATAATAAGATTTACTGCATACATATTGATGCACATACAGTACACTCCCACCTATGTTAACTTGCCCTTTGCAGTATAATATGGTCTGTGGGTTGCTCAATTGCCTGCTAATAATGTTCAAATCTTTTGATACAGAAAACAAAACAAAACAAACAAACAAAAAAAGTGTGCTTAAAAGTCTAGAGATAAAAGATACAAGAGTTTCTGCTACTTCTGTGGACACTGTGAATATCAAGATCAAAAGGCTCCCTAGTTGCAAAGGGTCACCCATTTCTATTTTTGAAGAATTGCAGACTGCCAGACTTGGTTTAAGTTCAATTAGGAGATTGTTTAGTATGTAGGTAATAACTCTTCCATAACACATTTCTCCAGAGCTGTTGTTTACACATGAGCAAAGTTACGCATTTTTAAAAATGAAAGGAGACTTGAAAATGTAGCAAAGTCTGTTTATGGATTTTACAAAGTTAAATCCTAACAGTCAAGCAACATGACTAGTAGATGTGAGATGTAACCTAATCTACATTGCTTGCTTGCTAAAATTATTCCGAAAGATTTTAGGGAAGAATATTTTACTGTTATGATTCTATATATTTAAGTCAACGTAGTAGGGTTGGTGAAGCTTGATTTTCTTCAGATACGTAAAATGTATAGCCCATCTCTGCATAAATGCACAATTCCTAAAACAACCCTGTTACTGTTTAAACAGCTAGTATAAATAATGAACCACTCCATTACCAAGAATATAAATAAATGTAGACAAGTAAGGGTTCTCTAGAGCTGAAAGTTTAGGTTATGCAAAAACTTCGACAGCTGTAATTTGTAGGTCCTTGTAGACTGAGGGGTGTGAGTGATGTAAACTCTAGAAAGCCGACATTTAATGTCTGTCTATTTTGTCATTTTGCCAAAAGGCAGGACTTCACTGTTATGTTTCTTTTGCTGTGTACAAATTTTGAATAGGGCAACATCTGGCAGAAAAAATCCACAAAATGCATTAAGCTATGCAGTGCTGTAAACAGAGCAGAGTGTTCTGCTGCATTATGAGTGATGAGTAACTATGTTACAGAAGACTGGTCATAAACATCTTTTCCCTAGATAAAACTAAAAAAATAAGAAGATATTCAAACATTAATTAAAATTTATTTCTTCACACGCTATGACTTAAGAGTTAGTTTAATAATAAAAGCTAGATGCGGCAGAAGTGTTCTTACTAGATCATAATCTAAAAAGTTCATTTTTCCTTAGGCTTAACTAGTTGAGGAGACGTAAGGTCCTCAAATCTGAGCCCTTGACTTTTAAGTCCCCATGATTAAGTACTTAATTGGAAGCAGCTGAGCTCTCCCCTATATCCTCAAGTAACTATGCACCTGTAACTTCAGTGGAAAATGGCTTACCTGACATCTCAGACATTTGGTCAATTTTGGTGAGAGTGTAACTTTTAAAGACCTAATGTTAAATGAAAAAATGTAAAACTTTTCACTAGGGTTAGTGCAAATCTTTTGGCTTAAATTGTTAAAGTGAAGACATGGGGAAAGCTAAGAGCTTTCCTTTGGGCAAGGAAGTTTTGGAGAGAGGGAAAGATGGAGGGAAAGAGAAAGGGGGAGACTGACTGTGAGTACAACAAGGTGAAATGCATCTTGGTTCAGGGAAAGTTTTAAACAGAGAATCATTCATATTTTATGGCTCTTGTCCAGAATATTTACAGAAACACTGAAGTCTCTACTGTCAGTTAATCTGAGAATATGACTATGCAAGCAATCCCAAACTACCGAGACACTGTGCTATGTGCTGAGTGAAGATACAGAAGTAAAGCAGGAAAGTAAAGCAGCTCTTAGCTGCTCATTTTGAAATACAATAACGATCTCTGTGAGTTCATTTCTTCCTCTTTATTTAAAGCTACATATTTTGATTAGACTGCTGAACCTTCACTTCGTTTATTGCTATACAATGGAAACATTTTTCACACTAAACATCTCACACCAAGACTCTGAATAAGCAGTCCACCCCTCTTTGCAGGTGTAAGGACTGTCACCTAAGCATGCAGCTTTCTAGGAAAAAAACAGATAAGTTGGGAAAAAATGAGAGAGGAAGAAAATTAGTTGATTAATGGCCCTATTAATTCCAAGGGTATCAGAGATTTTGAAAATAGTTTGGATGTTAAGTAGCAACTTCAGGGATCCTTTGCATAAGAAATGGTCATGTAATGGTAATGCCCATTTCTGCTACTTGATTCCCAACAGCATCAAGCCTTACCATACCCATGGAAAAGGCAAAGCTGGCTAGTACAATTACACTATTACTTTTGTCTTTGGGAAACTTTCTGCAAGCTTCCTAGGACAACTGAAGCTCCAGGCAGCAACAGTAGAAGGTACCAAAAGGTATGCCTGCAGTATACCTGTCCTGCTACTGCTCATACAGGAAAGGGCAGTGGCTTTATCACTTCAGACTTTCTCTTAATTTGTCTCTGGGATTCAGACTACACATTCAACTCAAACTGGAAACAAAAAAAAAGAAAATATTTTATTTATTTATTTATTGTATTGCTCAGTCTGGTTTATGCAATCCCCCCCTTTTACTCAAAAATTGTACCTAATGTGTGTGTTTGTATGAAACCATCTAAGGAGCCAATCAGGGGAATTACTTTGGCTATCAGAATTTCTTAAATATTTCTATTCATAATAAAAATAATGTCTAATAACCCCCACAGCTGTGTCCCCCATAGCTAGGGGATCACAGGTACAAACCGGAGGTAAGTCATTTTTGACTTTGATTATCTGAATTGAAATCTAGACCTAAAAAAGTGAGGTGAAAGAATATGAAAAATTACTAAATCAGGTTTCTTGACAAGCTGCAGCTGGAGGTGAATGGATGGACTCTAGTTAATGCTAGTCCAACGCCCTGTGAGAAAAAGTTTTTTAAAAAAAAGGAGGGGGTGGAAATTAAACATACTCTTAGGTGTAGTAACATATTTCTGCTAATCTAATAATCAAAAAGCACATTTTCAAATGCTTGGGATTTTTAAATGATTATGTTTTAATAACTTAAGGCATACAGTATTCCAGAGACACCATAAATACTAATGTTTTTCCAGAGTTGTCTTATCTTTGAAAATCTTTAAGTCTGAAAGAAACCTATATTATTTTGAGTGCATTATTTTCTAGGTGAATATGGTTTTTTAAAAGCTATTTTGGAGTTCAAAGGGCATCTAACTTGTACAACTAACACAAGACTTTATTCTTCCAACTTAAAGGCATGCTTCTGTTGGCCTGCTGCACAGCACGGAGCAGAGAATTAACAAATGAATTTTTAACACAAACATATTTCTTTCTATCCTCAAGTCTTGTCATAATCTTCAGTTCCGTTATGTACAACTTTTACTCTTGAAAAGATTTCCCCTAGCTAAAATATCAGAAACGCTCAGAAAATTGCAGTGTTTAATAACACAAAAAGATTGAAGTAATGCTGAACAGAATAATTCAGTTGCTATTAGTATTAAATTACAGTTTAGTCTGCAGATATTCTCTAAATCTTGGTCAGCGTCTTTTATGTTCTAATTGACTGAAGTGGGATGTATAATAACTACAACCTTTGTTCCTGTGGCTGTTTGCCAGCCTGGGTTCATACTTCCACTAATCTTTGCTAGAAATTCTGAGGAGGAAACTAGTGTACATAGTGATTTCACCTTATTTTTTATTCTGTCTACAGCATAACTGCCTAATCTTTTGAATGATTAATCACTGTAATATAATAAAACTACAGAAATTCAATCATCCTTGTATCCTGTAATGATTTTACTCAATATACTTCATTATCCACACTTTTGTAGTGAACTGACATAATTGGATCTTATACTAACATAGCTAATATCTTAACTGTAGTTGATATGCTGGCATTGAAAAGGAAAATTCATGTAGAAGTACTTAGTTACTGACCTGCTTGCAGTTGTACTGGAGCTCTATTAGTAGTACCATTCTAAATCTCTTAAAAAAAAAAAAAAAAAAGAAGAAAAAAAAGTATAGAAATCAGAATGCAATAAATCAAAAGGTGGTAAAGCCTTGTGTGCTAACTAGAGTAGCACTGGGCAATTGCTCAAGTCAAATTTTACCATAAATTTTTAGCCCATTGAGTATTACCATTTTATGACTTAAGCCAACAAGGTCACTTCAAATCTGCTTAAAAGCCCTGTTACAGTAACACAATACAGTATATATGTGGCCTCTTCTGTGGAGTAGTTTCACAAAGTCCTGCCAATCTAAGTGACTGAGTGTTCGTGGTGGCCTTTGTCTTATGAAAAGTAATTGGTAAAGCAGTGGAGCCAGATTGCAATAAGGGAATTCAATCCTTCTGCGGCCACTAAAAGTTGTGTTGCTGTGCCATGGCAGTGATAGGTATTTCTCAAAGCTGGCTCAAAGTCTCCTTATTTGTCATTATTATTTAGTTTACTTTTACCATGGGCATTTATGCCAATTATGGACTCATTCTGCTTTTGTTTCTTTTCTCAAACTCTTATTAGCAGTTGTGAACATGAAAGAATTGCAGTGCTATATACTTAACTCTGACTACTTTTTTGAATTTTACATGAGCTGTGAAATTTGGAATCCTTTACAGGTTTTGAAGGGAAAACTTTTTTTTTTTTTTTTGGGGAGGGGGGGGTAGTTATTTTTGTGTGGAAGAGAAAAGAAGCAAAAGAAAGATGTATATATAAGCAGTGCAGCCAGTTTTGATTCCTGGATATGTATATATATATATATGATTTTTTTTCTGTTCATTTACTGTACATGTATTTACACAGATATATCATGTTTGTGTGTTCAAATTTATGATCACTTCTCTGTTAGGAAGTCCAGTATATGTTGCATCGGTGTGGCAAGAACAAGGAGAAAGCGGAGTTCATTTACTTTGTGTTATGACTAAAATTTCCTGCAATATCTGTTTTACTGTGTTTTCATTTTATTGGAGATAGCTGTGTTTATATATATACAGAGATTATTTTTTTAAGAATAAAATATCAATTTTTTCCTAGTATGAGAGAATCATAGGAGAAAATGCAAATAATATCTTTTTTTTTTTTTTTTTTTTTTTTTTTTTATTTAATAGATAAACAAACTGAGAACTCTTAGATTGTGTTTCAGGTATGACTTTCCTAGGAGGCATCGTAATAGGCTTTATAATGATAGTTTCTTCTGAAAAGTCATACTAGCTCTTCCATAAGCAGGAGATGGACAGTCAGGTAACTGAGCAGAGCACTTAATAACCTATTATCTGTACAGTGCTTACTTTATCAAACAAGTGAGGCTAGGTATTTCAGATTAATATATACAAAACAGAATACAGAGACAGAGCAAAGAAAAACAGACTAACACAGAATGACAAGGTCAAGGGCAATATATCCACTGGTTGGCTTTCTGGGTCATAGTAGTTTTAAATATTTGAGAAGTGATTCCAAGAGTAATACAGAGTTCTTTGTTTTGTGATAGATCTTAGACCAGATCTTATCTACATTCATAGAACTGGACTGTAAATCACATCTCTTTCATGTTGGCTGCTTTGTAAGAAAACTTAAGAGGCAGCAAGTAATGGACTTAGTGGAGGATCCAGAGGAGTTTTCCCAGTGTTTTCTTAATTTGATATCTAGTAATAGAAAGTTCAGTACATTCATATAGTTACTCAAGTGTTTTAAAAGATGCATTTCTTCATTTCCACAGCACACAGCTCCCAGTTAGGTCATGGTAAACTTATTGCTTGATGCTTTCAACAGAATTTTCCAAGTATTTTCCCAAATCATCCAAAGTAGGTGTCAGAAAAAATACCCTCCAATACCTTTAGTACTACGGTAACAGCTACCTAACACAGGTACTTCTGTTACTTCTGTCATGATTAAAAAATAAAATAAAATAGAATCTGTTGTTGAACATTGTTATAGAAAGATGTCAATTTTCACATACACCCTAAAAGTGAGGAGGAAACACAAATATTTTAAATAGGTAAGTGCTGAACAATTCATGCCTAATAGTAGTAGCAAAAAAACTACCCTCTTTTATTGAAACTGGTGGCAGATATACTAAACCTTCTTGGTCTTATGTACACTAAGTCACCTCTGACCACTTTATTGCTGGCATCTCTGTGACTGTCAGCAAAGATAGCTACGTGCTACTAATACTTATGGTAGTCTTTCGTCATGCAAACTTCATTAGCTAGAAATGAGACTGAGTACCCAGATAACAATCAGATAACTGTTTCTGTTTCAGTGGAGTTTTGACAGGTTAAACTCAAACAACTGGTCTTATTTTGTAACAGGAATTCCACGTGTTTTGTTGGGAAAAAAGCTGTTGGCATCACAGTATCTTTGTCTAGTGTATGCGACAAAATGACCGAACGTCTGAGAAGTGCACTTGGCTTTGAATTCATTCTGCCTGTCAACTATATTGGACCATTGTGGGTTTTCCTCTTCCACCCTGCTTGACCAGGCATGCCACTACCACTCCTCCACATCATGGCTCCTTTTGGTCTTGACTGAGCCCCTGATCTGTGCATACTGACCTTGAATGGCTGTCTTCTCAGTTTGTGGCTTTTTGCTCTCTGGATTACGCCTGTGCAGTAGTGCAGCATGAGCTGCTAATTATGTGGTGGGCTCAATATGAGCTATACCTGGGAAATTCACGGTGCAGAAGAAGTGGTTGGTCTGTGTGCATGAGGATGGAGAGGCTTGATTCTACTCCTTTTTAATACCTGTTGAACTCAGTATGCTGGTTTCACACTGATGGACAACTAAGTTTCACCACACCGCTCTCACTGCCACTTCTCAAAGGAACAGGAGGAGAAAATATGATCAAAAAAGTGTCATGGGTTAAGATAAGGACAGGGAGATCCTTTGCCAGTTACCATCACGGGCAAAACAAACTCAGTGTAGGGTGATTAATGTAAATTATTGTGTATTACTAGCAGACCAGCGCAGTGAGAAGTAAATTACTCCTTCCCCTCCCCCACCCACCCTCTCATATCTCCTCCTCCCGAGCAGCGCAAGGGAATGGTGGCTCTGGTCAGTCTATAGCACTTCGTCTCCGCTGCTCCTTCAGGGTCCCTCCCTGCCCCTGCTCCCTGTGGGGTCCCTCCCATGGATGCCGTCCTTCCCCAGCTGAGCCTGCGGGGGCTGCCCACAGGCAGCAGCTCTCCAAGCACTGCTCCCACACGGCTCCGTCCCACGGGGTCCATCCATCCATCCCCCAGGAGCAAACTGCTCCAGCACGGGTCCCCCACGGGTGGGGGCAGCTCCCCCCAGACCCCCTGCTCCTGCGGGGGCTCCTCTCCACGGGCTGCAGCTGCGGCCCGGGGCCTGCTCCTGCGGGGGCTCTCCATGGGCCGCAGCCTCCTCCAGGCCACATCCACCTGCTCCAGCGGGGGCTCCTCCACCCATGGGGGGGCTGCAGCGTGGAGATCTGCTCCATGGGGGACCCATGGGCTGCAGGGGGACAGCCTGCGCCACCAGGGGCCTCTCCCTGCACAGCCCGCAGGGGAACTGCTGCTGCCTGCCTGCAGCACCTCCTGCCCTCCTGCGGCACTCACCTGGGGGCTGCAGGGCTGCTTCTCTCACATTTTCTCACTCCTCTCACTGCCGCACAGCAGATTTCTCCATTCTTAAATCTGCTGTCACAACAGAACAGCCAGCGTCACTCACTGGCTCAGCTTTGGTGAGTGGCAGGTCCCTTTTGGAGCCTCTTGTCTAACATGGGCCAGCTGCTGGGCTCCTCTCACAAAGTCTACTCCTGCAGCCACCGTGCTGTCAAAATCTTACTGTGTAAACCCAATACACCCAATCAGTATTTTAGGATAAATCCAGTGTTTATAATAACAGGAAAGTTTGTTATTAGAATGTAGCTCTTCAAGCTTATCAATGTTCTATTTTTCCATTGTGCAGTAGGTACCAACTATGCATACATTGCTTCCATATACATCATACGAGACAGTTCCATTAAAGCTTCATTAACAACAGAAGTCTTAGATTTCCTAATAGTACCTAAACTCACACTGTTTGTTAATGTTACGCTCTGTTACAATGGCAGCTTTAACTGTTGTATATACAGATGTAGTCTGGTTCTAGCACGCTCTCTCTCTTATTACTGCTATCAAACTTTTTCTATATTTTGGAACTAAAACATTTTTAAAGCTGATGATAATTAACATGAAGGAAGTCAACTGCTTGTATGCTTTGAACAATTTATTTGGCAATTCCTCACGTTTGTTACAAAAAGTTAATACATGAAGACATTTGGATTGGCATGATTGGCTTTTGCTTGCAAGATTTTGGTAGTGTATAATACAAGTAAGTAATACCTGTGCAAATATTTGCTTAAGGATAATGAAAACCACAGCTGTCCACTTTTATTAAGTAAATGATGGTTGTAGGGGAATGAATCAAGTCTAAAAGTAACAGTCAGATCTGTGCAGAGTACCTGCTATGTATATTTTGAAATGTCCAAATATAATAAAATGCATGAAAATAAACATTTGTATGCTTCAATTTTAATTCATACTCTGAAGAATATTCTTCTTCCTTAAAATATGGTCTTTTTCAATTCCAAAGCTAAGGCATCTGCATCGTGGCTCAGAAGTGTTAGGGATAATGTCCAGCATGTTTGGCAGTTGCTTGGAGTAGCTGCCTACTTTTATGCACTTCTCACCTTAAGAGGGAAACAATTCAATTTTCCAACATTAAATACTGTTGGTTCCACACAAGTTGTTCCACTCATTTGAAAATGATCGTTCATTCACAGACATGAGCTTGCTGTTGCATTTGTTAAAAAATAAGAGTCTAAGAGAAATAAAATCTTAAATGTGTCTGTGTGTGTGTTTTCCAAACGAGATTTGTTCAACATATAAGTAAGAATTTGAGGTCAAGGCTCAGTGCAATGACTGAACCTTGCAATCTAAAATAAGGTTGAGTGTGTTGTTTCTAGCTTATTTGTCCTGAAAACATGTTTCATTGTCACAGTTTTCTTTTTGTTGTTGTTGTTTGCTTTTTGTTTTTGATAATGTAGAAGCAAATCTGACCCATGTGATGAACAAGAAATTGTGTTAGTTCTGCCATCACAGCAACAATAAAATAGAAAAGATTTTTAGTTTTTAAAAGGAGAATTTAGACATTCAAGAGTCAGAGCTCTTCAGTGGGAAGATACAGCTTTTAAAACCCATTGCACTTTATACAATTGCTCCTTTCAGGACTCATTAAAATGGCAGTGTGGCAGCCTTGCATGCTGCTGCTGAAATGGAATCATAATAAAATGATTAATGTTGATCTTGTGATTAGCATCAGTTGCAATCATTAACTGTGTAATGAGGAATGATAGTGGGACCTCAGGAAATCCCTGCCTGGCTTGGGGAAAAATGTGGCAGTTAGGTGGAAACTGCCAAGTGCTTTGAAGCGTCTGCTAGTGAGTGCATGCCCAGGCTCTCTGCACTGCTGGGTTAGAGAAGCTGCTCCTTGCTCAGTGTGTGTAGGCAGGCACAGCAGAAGGGAGCTCCAAGGCATTATCATGCTGTTTGGAAGTGGCTTTGTTGGCTTGAATATGGGGGACTGTGACTAGGTTCTCACTTGATTCGTGTGCTGTCCACCCACTGGTAACTGCAAGTATGTACATCTGGAAGTACTCTGTTCATTCTGTTTTCCACCTCAGGGCACTACTCTTTTCTTATTATTGTTTTCGAGAAGAGCATAAGCAAACAATATCCCATCTCTTCATGCAGAAAAGTGTTACTTGGCTCTGTTAATTAAAAGCAAATAACAAAGAGCAATTTATCAAAGAAGTCCATTTATGCAGCTGAGCTTTTTTTTTTTTTCTCCTGTAGAAGTGAAGGCAACTTAAACAACAAGAGGAAGAAAAATGGGAGTCTCTTTTAGAGCAGAAAACCATTATGACTTCACTGTATGCATTCAGTTGTAATCCAAGGGATCAAATAGATTCTGCAGTAGGAAGAAAAAGACTTTTCCTGTCTAGACTCGATAAGCATAATGTTAACAAAACATGGTTTTAGATATTGCTTGTCAAATGAAGAAATATAAATAGTATTTATACATTATTATTATTATTATTAAAGTAAATAATGCAATTCTGTGAAAACTTGGAAAAACCTAGAACAACTCAATAAAGTACGTTTCAAACTTTAAGTAAAGTAACTAGATTACCTTTTTTTTCAGAAGTTAAAATACAGATAAGGTGTTAGTTTTCTTTACATCCTGGGATCCCTGGTGTTTGTTCTCCTTATCCTGCATAAATGCAAATGTGACATATGGGCACACACATGATACTGTTAAGCCACTAACAGTCTTTGATCACAAGTATTTGGAGTGCTCACTGATGCTGTGTCTGGCCAAAACACTTTTACAGTGTTTCTGCTGCTTTCTTACTTGCTTCACAGCCAGGGGAAGCAGAAGCAGAGGAGAGGAATTGCTCCTTTTTCCACATATTATTCATATATGTGGATTATTCATATAATTCAATATATGAATTCTCTCAGAAGAAAACTAAGAATTTTAAGTGCTTGAATTAGAAACCAAGATGCTTTGTGTTAAAAAGGTTTGTCCTCTCTGAGAATTGAAGCTGGCTTATTTAACCTTATGCCAACTGTTCTTGAGCAAAACCTATAGCACAAATATTACTGACTAATGAACAGCTGCTGATCTTTGAGTACAGTATTTGATGTTACATATTTCTAGTTCAGCTTTGTGAAATCACCATCTATCTTGACTTGGTGAAGACAAATCCCAAGAAGCTAGGTTAGGTAATGCTGTAGATAGCCAGAAACATTATTTTCTGTCAGCTTGAGTCTTTTCAAAAACTGATGCTCAGTAATATGAAAGAACATGAGCACATATTTAATGATTTTATTTAAGAATGAGTATAGCCCTATTGTTGTGTAACTTGCCAGCCTTAGTTTCTAGGAATGTTGGTATGCCAGGCCTCTCACTTGCATCCCTGTGTTTCTCAAATTAGTATTTAATATCAGAAACTTGCGTTTGAAAATTAATTATTCATTTGTCTGCACTGTGCCCTTCTGTCAGGTAGGTGGAGATTATTACTTGCTTGTAAGCACTTTTGTAGTACAGAAATGCTCTGATTAATCTATGCGTGTTTGCTCTTGTGTTTTGGAGGGCTGAGTGGCTGGCTGTTACAGACATACCTTATGAAGCTGTCTAATTTCTGATTTGGAAATATAATGTGAAAATTAATTTCTGATTTTGAAATATAAAGTGAAAATTAAAAAAATATATATAATGTAAGGATAAAAATCTTTCTTACAGTGGTTATACTGCCTGTAGTCATCAGCCAAGTCAGAATAACCATTACGATACGTAACAGCAGTTTCTACTATATTTATTATGCTGTTTGATCTGTTCGGTTTTTATATTACCACCTAGATTGAGGGAGATTAATGTTTTGTTTCAAACACAGGAATGTATTTGAAAGCGTGCTTAGAAATAAATCCATTTTCAAGTATTCTACCTCACTAAGAGTGTTTTTCTGAATTAGAGTGTTAGAGATTTCAGCCTAAGGCTGCAAACAGGATTGGTATTTTTGGATTCTAAATTATTTTTCAGAAAAAAAGAGCCCTGTGAAAATTGTTGTTTCTCCCAGTTGATGGAGTGTTATACTCATAAATCATGATTATTTTCAACCTTTTGGTTGAGGCTATTTTGTTTTCACAGCCAGAAGCAGTAAAATAATCAATCATGTAATAATGCCATGGATAATTATCATGTTGCTTGGTGTTCTTTGAGCTACTGCAGGTGTGTTCAGAGCCCCTATTGGTTGTGTTTAAACTGTGATTTTACAGCTGAGGTGGTGAAGAGCTTTGGAATGTATCCCCAATTGCTTGCCTTTTTTTTTTTTCCTTCCATAGTACTTTAGCAACAAAGACTGTTTGTTATGAAACCCAGAATTACTTTTTTACATGGTTCAAGAGTTTTATATGCTCCTTCATATATTGACTTTGACTGCTCAACATATAGTTGTACAGAAAAGCTATGCTTGTGATAGCTAGTGGATTTAATTCCATTGTTGCTAAATTAGAAATGACATTGAAATGAGTTTGTGGTTTAAAAAGTCTCAAACACTTTACGTTGTAAATACTATTGAGTTCATTCTTATTTGTTAAACTTTCAGAACAGTTTTATTGGCATAATTACATCTTAAAGCATTACTTAGAAACAAATTATTTTTTGCCTGTCTTCACTAGGAGCAAATGTAGTCCTCTGTAGTGGCTAGACTACCTCTGCTATGGGGTGCAGAAATATGGTTGAAATTTGGAATTCTGTGATCAGTTGAATGTGGTGTATATCATCATGGCTATCAAAAAGCTCTGCCTTGCCTTTTCTCTGCCCCAGCTTCTTGATTCTGTGCTGCTCCATCTCTTGTGCTGATTCAAAACTCATACAGTTGCACCAGTTACTACACCAGGGAACTAACCTTTACTCCTCTCAGCCTCTGGGCAACTGAGGTACAAAAGCTTAAGGGATATTTACTGCAGACATGAGATCTGGGTGCCCACATACTTTTGAAAATCCTCGTAGACATCTGTCTCCATCTTTTGGCATCAGATACTTTTAGTATTCTTGCCTAAGGTGACTTGGCCAGGACTTTGCAAAAAGTATTAAGAATTGAAAATGGGATCTGAATATTCCTTGGTGCAGGCTGAGATCCCATAATGATCCCCAGTCTGTATTATAAAAGAAGAGTAGATGAATTTTGTCTTATCTTTATTTAAAACTATTTTGGCTGTAAATCAGTAGAATAATTTTTACTCCAAAGTTTATTATCTCTGGAACTTTGTTGCATGCTGAACATGGTGACTTAAAACAAGTATCTTCTCTTCCATGGCTTCTGTTTGTTTTACTGTAATGCTGCAGCAGCTGCTAATGAGGGTTCTGATGTGAATGAAATCTGAATAAATCTTTATCTCCAGTATATCTCACTAACATTTCTGAATTCTCATTTTAAGTAGAAAACATGAGGTCTAGGAGGAAGAATCAAAGTTATTCAACAGCTAAACTAAAAAATGAGGGTTGTGTAATAAGAGATTGACAGTTCAATTGAAAATGCAGCTGTGATTAAATGTAAAATATACATTAACAGGCATTAAAATAAATCAAAGTATTCTTTGAAGCCTGTGTTTAAACCCCTAGTAATATTATTTTAAATGGCTTATCTGATTTTGTTCTTTTCATACTGTCTTCATAGTAGTAGGTGAGGTGGCTGGTTGATGACTGGGAAGATAAACTGCATCTTTTATATATATATATATATATATTTCTGTTTTGGAAGATCATTGCAACTATATGTGGAAATTAAGAGTATTTCATTCTCTGTAGTTTTATGCTAATGGGCAGCTCATCATGGTGTTTTATTGTGTTTTAAGATGATTTGATGGCAGGTTAATAGAGATTGGTTTATTAAATGAGGAAGTTTTGCAGAAACATTGTGAAATTTGCAAAGCAGGTTTTTCATCATGCACTTGTCTACTAGTTTTCTAAAACTGTCCACTGCTGTATCTTGTCTGTATCATCAGTCTGTGAATGCAAACATTCGCTATATCAGAAATGAATGCAATATGTAGATTCTCTCTTTATGCATTTAACTGACAAAAGAATATCAAGCTATAGGATTTTAAAGACCTGTTAAGATGTGTTTGATAAATGAGGTGTCCCTGTGCAGAATGAAGGAGATTTAATATTTGTGTTTGGAATTTTACTTTAATGCAAAATTTTCTGTCCTAAACAAATAATGAAGCTCTTTTCGTTGCCTCAGATTTGCCTTTGTTCCCTTGTGTAGTTCCCACATTTTGCAGTAGAGCATTTTTTTCCTGACATTAAACTATTTCATTATAGCTCTTAGGTAAAATAGAAAAAAAATCTAAAGAGAAGAAAATTCATACTAATGAAACAAGAGATTTGCTTCAACAAGGAATGCTTATAAATTGTGGGGATTTATTCTGTATGAATCAGTCCTGGCTCCTGTAAAGGGTTTCTTGTCTGTGTTTTCTTCCAGCTTTCTGAAGGTTCTGTTACTTGCAGGCTGGTGTTGGTGTTACTTTAAATATACTTGTTTGATGTTATTTTGATGACTCTGTTGTTAGAGCAGGCATCCAAAAGCTTACTCCATTTCCAATAGTATTATAGTGAAAGCTTTTTATTACTATGAATTTAACTGCAAGTAATTTTAAAGTACTTATGGATGGTATCAAAAATACATTTAAATTAAGTGTTTACCATATTATCTGGCAAAAAGTTTGCTTTGAAAGCTGATAGCAAGTTAAGAAATGTTTGTTATTCAGACTTCACAGTCATCTGAGTAGAGCAACTGCAACAAAAACTGCAGGTTATTTCCCCCACCTTTAGCTATTTTTATGTGAAATTGCAGCAGTTAAGTAACATGTGCTGTGGTGGTTCTAATCTGCCATAACTATGAAAGGGGTGCACTGATTTTATGCTACAAACTGTGTCTTTTGTAGACTATTCACCACCCTTTACAGGTCTGCCAAGCCCACTCTGCAATTGGTTGCCAGGGGCTGCAGATGTTGGAAAAGAGAAATTTCAATGAAAGGCCCTGATTCAGCAACCTAAGCAGCCTGCCTCCCCCAGCCAAAGTAATCAGATTGGCAGCTGAATCAAAGGGTACAGTGGGCCCTTTGTTTGCGAGCTCCAGAGGTTAGTAATTGACAGAAGGTCAACAAAGTTTTATGAAGAAAAGAACAGAATATTAGAGGGTATTAGGCTGCAGAAAGAGAGTTTGAGAGTTTTATGTTATTGAAAGAAAGTTGGAACCTGAGTCAAAGGTTACAGTTGTGGGAAGCAAAGGGTGCATATTGATATTTGAATCTGAAAATAGTTTCAGCTACAGGAACAGGGCTATTGATGAACAGAAGGAATGGCTGAACAAAAATCAACAGTCGCCCTAGCTGTAGGTATGTGCAGTTGTTAGTGTTGAAGGATTTGTTTGTAAGCTTTGGGATTTAACATACAATGGTAGAAGGATGGTCATTTTCCTCATAGAATCATGAGTCTAGAAGAGATTTTAAGAGGTCCTGTTTCACCCTGAGGAAAAGAAGAATTAACTGTATCTGTGCAGTATCATGTGCAATAGGTGCTTTTCTAATCTCCCTCTCCCACCTTGGATAATGTCATTTGTGGAGACCTGTGCAGGTGAAGAATGCGAGGTCGCAGTCCTTGTCTAATCTTCTTCAGACTAAGCAGGCTTTGTCATTTGTTTTTTCTTTTTGTTGGTCATATTTTTAGACCAACCCTGTGGCACTAATTGTAGTATTTCAGTTTGTCCCAGATCCTTTTTTGAAAGATGATACACAAAACTGGAGAAAAGACTCCAGGGGTATACTAGTGTTGAGTAGACTGGAGGGATTACTACTGTTTACATGTTCTGGTGTGATATTTGCCTTGTTTGCAGTAACTTAAGATTGTTGACTAATGTTCAATTCTAATCTATGTAAGCCAATTCAGTGTTGGCTTCTATGTTGGTTATTACTCATCTCTGCTGTACTGGAAATGCTTAAAAATAATCTCTTTGTTCCATTATTTTTCCAGGAACTGATGTTAAGCTGATGGGTCTCTAATTCTCTGGCACTCCTTTTTACCCTTTTTAATAAGTAATAAGAACTATTTGTGCAATTTCCAGCCCTTTAAGATCTCAACTGTTCTATACAAGAACTGAAAGACAGTTATAAATGTTGCATGACATTGCATCAGCCAGCTCTTAACTGCTCTAAATTAATCAGGCCCACTCTGGCTGAAAATACCTGACTTTGTTATTCTCTTCCTGTTTGAGGCTGAGGTTCTGGTTTGTCCCTGGTATTAATTATAATAACTGCCTGCTTGGGACTGGCTTTTTGATGAAGATTAATGTATTGTTTTGATGTCTGCTTATAGCCATAAACATTTTTAAATCTGTTTATTGCAATTACCTCTCAAGTAATGAATGATGTGTAAACTCATAACCATTTCAGAAGAAAAGAATTAATTCTTTTATGATGAACGGTGTATGGACTTGGTGTATGGAGCTGGTGTGGTTTACTAGGCAATTTAGTTTTTCAAGCGTGTGAGCATTCCTGTCTCAGTAGTGCAGGATGATTTCTTGTGTGTTGTGTTGGTCATCAGTGCCTAAAATGAAGTAGTGAATCTACCTTCCCTAGAATCCTTGTAGCTTAGCGAATCTTTCTCATATTTGTCAGGAGAAGGGAATTCACATGCGAAGGGAAAACTATTTCTATTCAGTTGGAAAACTGTTTAATATATTGCTGTTTTGTTGTTGTTGTTGTTTCTTCTTCTGCAGTTTGCTGTAGTACGTCACAGAGATTGAGTAATATTAACTAGTATTTTGTACATCAGAAGTATTGAATATTGACTTTAAATATGATTTGTATTTTGATGTTTGTATTTTCCTTACATTGAAATAGCTTCCTCTCCTGCCCTGAAAACCTAAGACATTTTTTCTGTGTAAGTAAGCAGTATAAAAGAGGTACTAGTTATAGTAGCTACATTTTACTTGGTGGCATGGTTCCTGCAAAGAGGGGTATTCCTGAGGACCTGACAGTTGGTAAATCTGGAACATGCATCACCATACTGGCTTTCTGCATTCAGGCTGAGTTCTGGTTATGCTGAAGTCTTGTCAGTTCAAGTAGTGCACAAGGAGGGCAAACACTGATCATCTTCTCTACCTGACACTCAAAGCAAATGTAGATTGAAGAAGTGGGTGTTCAGAAATAAGCTGTGATGTATTTAAAGTCTGATCAGAGAATATGTGTAAGTGAAAAACATGAGAGCAACCATTCTGGAGCAGATCAGAGGTCTACTTAGCTCTGTGACATGGCTCTGATGGAAACAAAAAGGAGATGCTGAAGAAAAAGGGTAAGAAGGGGGCTGGCAAGTAGAGTAGTACTTCTGGGTCTTTTCCTAGCCTCCAGCCATTTTGAGCTCGGGGGTTTCGTCTCCAACATATGATTTCTGTAGATTAGTTAGTGCTCAATGGATATTTATTCCATGAACTTGCCTGGTCTCACCTATACTCCATGTGATCTCTGCCCACAACCAAACTACATCTCATATGAGAAAATGTTACCCTTCACTTGTTCTCAAATTGCCTTTTGCTGTTTTTCCCTCATACCCCTATGTCTTTTACTGAGAGGTTGGTAAAAGAGAGAACAGTTTGAATACTCCAAGAACCTCATGACTCAAAACTTTGCTGTCATACACCTCAGCTGTTGTCTCCCCAGAATTCTAGCAGCTGTGAAGAAGCTGTTTTATAACTTTTATTTTCCTCATTGCTCTTCTCTGAAACTCTTTCAACTCTTCTGTGCCCTTTTTCAAGATGAGAGCACCTGAACAACATGCAACGTTCAATGTATTAGAGAATGCCTTAGCATCATTATGCAACAGCGACATAATGATATTTTCAGTTTTATCCTTTATTCCTTTCTGAGGTATATACGACACTAATTGGATTTGCTTTTCTTACTGCTGCTAAGCTCAATTTTGATGGAACTAATAATTTTGAGACCAAGATCTTGTTCCTCAATTATCATAGTTAGCTCTGAAAAAAGATGGTATTTAGAAAAAGTTTTCCCCATGTGCATTGTTTTTCATTTCTCTTCATCATTCTCAGTCAGGTCTGTTTTCATTCCCATTCCATGTCTCCACTTTCTTTATTTTGAATATAAATCACAGAATCACAGAATGATTGAGGTTGGAAAGGACCTCCAGAGATGGTCTAGTCAAGCAGGGTCACCTCCAGCACGTCACACAGGATGGCATCCAGGTGGGTTTTGAATATCTCCAAAGAGGAGATTCCATAACCTCTCTGGGCAGCCCATTCCAGTGCTCTGTCACCCAAACCATAAAGAAGTTCTTTCTCATATGATGATGGAACCTCCTGTGGTTCAATCTATACCCATTAGCACTTGTCCTATTACTGGCCACCACTTAGAAGAGTTTGGCCCTGTCCTCTTGACATTGTCCCCCGAAGTATTTGTAGAGGTTGATAAGATCCCCACTCAATCTCCTCTACTCTAGGCTAAACAGGCCTAGCTTGTTTAGTCTTTCCTCATAAGACAAATGTGATACCTGTGTAACTTTTGGTCATTTCTTTT
Source organism: Anas acuta (assembly GCF_963932015.1). Taxonomy (NCBI): domain Eukaryota; kingdom Metazoa; phylum Chordata; class Aves; order Anseriformes; family Anatidae; genus Anas; species Anas acuta. The sequence continues at coordinate 43,367,716 of NC_089017.1, read as the reverse complement.
CTATTCTTGTGGATTGTCTCCCATTTTGGCAGCAGCAGAACATGGAAAAAATGCCAGGAAAAATACAGAAAGTAGGAAGAAAAGTAAAATGGGATACCCAGACTGGAATATTGAATAAATTAAACGGGAAAAGGCATGCAAGCTAAAAATCAGAAATAGGAGTACAATTATGTATGGATCTTCAAACAAGTATAAGAAAGAAAACTTGATGTATGTATCTGTGGAAAATTGGTGATGGCGCATGATCAGATGTGCATCTGCCTTATAGTGAGGAGAGTTAAGGAAAAATGACAGTGAGGGTTATTATCTAGATGATTTAACTAGATGATTTAACTAGATGAACCTGAGCCATCTACTGATGGAAGTACAAGGGATCTTCTCCTTGCAGGATAAATGTACTAAGTTAGGAATTAAATTCAGAAAGCATTGAAAATGATATTCAACAAGAATACATATTGTTTTCATTGGAGAGTTTCTTGGCTGTAGGATTCTTTTATTCTGTTTGACACAAAGGGAAAAGATTTTATTTGGTTGCTCTATTTTCTTGATCATCTGATCCATAAGCATTTCTGGTGGAAAAAAAAAAGAAAAAGATTAATTTTTAATGCTGATAATAACATCATGGTGATTTAACGTATGGTTCAGTAAATTCAATCTTAAGCTTGGGAATTCATATTGAATGTGGTCTAAGTGGAATTTTTCAAATTGCAGAAAATATAAATGTTTCTTTCATAAAAGCAACAGTTTAAGTGACAGGTCTGTTTTGTATTTATAATTTACAAAGTACACAAAGGATTTTCAATCTTAACATTAGTTAGTTACAAAGACATTGCATGTAGGTGCTGTCTATGGTTTGTAATTATCCTCTCATAAAGCACATCTGGAGAGAAATGTTTTTACCAGACATAAACATATCAAGCATGAGAATGAATTACAGAAAACTATTGTTGAAACATTTTCAAATCAGCAAATGCTTTTTTCTCTTTCCATCTTTATTCTGAAAAGCTTTCAAAAGAAAAAAAAAATAGATGAGTCTGGGAGGAAGGAAAAATAGAAAGAAATTTCTGTGCTAATTTATCTGAGTTAATGCTTTTTCCTGTTATGAATCTCCCTAATTGACTGAAGAAATGGAAACAAGTCTTTTAAAATTGAATATGTGGCATTAAAGCAAATGTGGCACTCAGATCTTGGGCAGTTGGGATTCTGGAGGACTAAGCATAAAGTAATAAAGTGTGCCTAAGAATGAACTTCTATAATCTTCCATCCAATGAATACTGGTGGATTATGATCATCTGAACTAGCCAAGTGCAAGTGGTTGTGGACTGAAAGAACAGTTGCTTTTCCTACTCTTCCTTTTACTCCACTGTCTAGTCTGAAGTCATACTTTTATCTTCTGTGTGACTGGTAAATGTTGAAGTCCCTCTAAACTCCTTGTGAAACCTAGCGGAGGTCAATCAGAGGCAAGGTGAACTTGCCTAGCTGCTTCTTGATAAAAATTAGAGGTGATATATCTCTGCCAAAAGTTGACAGAAGCACTCCTGACATGCCTTTATCAGTTCACACATAATCATGTCTACCCAAGCCTTAAACTTTCCAGTTCAAAAGAGAGTGTCTAATCATATGTATAGCACTGTTTTTACCATTAGTCTAACTGGGGTGTCAGGGAATGAGCACACAATTCATTTGGCATCAGAAGCACTACCAGGCTAGGAGCCTCAAGTAGTATGAGATGAAGGGACGAATGAAGTAATGACAAAGGGCGAGGAATGAGAAAAAATAGTTAAGTTCAGACCTGCTATAACGGAGAGGATCTCTCTGATTTCTGTGTAAACTTAAAGATGTTAGCTAAATATTTTGTTCTCAAAAATAATGGTGACAGTCTTAATTCTTCTTTCGTAATGCAGTGGGAGTTATAGATGTTATTAATTGTATTTCATCACTGTGGTTTGCAGCCAGAATGTTTTTATAAGATTTATTTAGCATGAAGAAAGGGCTATGGGGACAAAAGAAAGAGTGAGAACCTTTTCTCTAGTTCTGTTTTGTCTAAAATGTCACCATGAACACCCCTGCTGAAGCAATATCTACAACAAGTACCATATTTTTCACTTTGGATCTTGATAACCTTAGATTTATATACTCTTAGTGATACAGTGAGACAATAAGGAATTTGGATGATTGAATGTGAATTATTGGGATTACAGAAATATAGCATATCTGAGAAGTTGTTTTAGTAAGAACAATCGCATAACCTTGTCTTATTTATAAATTTAGCTTTTATCCTTAAAGAATAATTCTTTAAAAAAAAAAGAGAGACCAAACTGGGGAATGTCCACTTCTTAATGGTCAGGATTTCCTCAGAACCACGGAAGCAAAGGAACATGGAAGTGTTTTTTGCTGTCTGCAGAAACTGCTGGCTGACTAACATTGTTTCTAGCTTGCTCTGATATGTGCTAGACATAAGCAAGGAGGGCAAACAGAAGAAAGTCTGTTTCGTCAGCATTTGGAATACTTGAGGAAAGATAATGAGTAGCTCAGTACTTGAAAAAGTGGTAAAATCATCGGGGAAAATTTTTCATTGCTTTGTTTTCATTTCTTGGAGATAGATTTTAGAGATGTGTCTGAGAATAGGATAAGAAAATTAGCAAAGATGGTGAGTCTGACCTCTAAAAATAGAATCTAACTTATTGTAATGTAACTTCAGAAATAGATTTATGCCATTTCACAGTTGAGAGTGTCAGTAATGTTCAGGTACTACTTGGTTTGCTGGACCAGTGAAACTATCAGGAAATATGTGATTTAAAAAAAAAAAATAAAAATAATAAAATGTATGAACTTTATTCTGGTGAGAACTGGATTTTTATTTATTTATTTTTAATGCTTCCCATGCTTGTAAAGCACAAGGTGTTATACAGAACAGATTTATTGTTATGTTTTCGAAACTGGTATGGATAAAAACTGTTGCTATTAGGTGTTACCTGTGTGTTTTTCTAGAACCAAGATTTGGCCTGCATAAGTTAGCTGAATTCACTATCATGATTCAGTTTAAAAGACAGATTAAGTTAGAGCCTCAGTTTAAACAAACCTTTTATTTTCTTCCTAGGTGAAATGGAAATTCCAGATTCAAATGACCCCTTAGGTCATGTGGATGGACTTGAGAGACCAATTCCAACACCTAAAGGTAAAATTAACTATAGTTCCTTTTTTTTTTTTTTCCCCCTCAAATTATAAACATACTTTATAAAGCACCAAAAAAAACCTGTTATGTTTTTACTTATCTGTATATACATCTCTGTAAGAACGGCAGCCTTGCATGTCTTCATATTTCTGATGCTAAGTAAGAACAGTGAGATTACAGGAGTCTGTAAAAATATTTTTTAAGCATTTTCTTAAGGCCTGCACTGAGGGATTATATGATTGACCCAAACATATGGTTATTACTACCTTCCTGCTATATTGTTCGTCAGGTAGGTGCCATGAATATGATCTGATTTTGTACAGTACCACGCTTGGCATTTATAGGTAAATCTAAAGATCTCTCTGAATATCTTTATCTTGAGATAACTAAATCTAACCTCTTTAATTTATTCTTCTGCGGCAACACAAGCGTACTTACAATTTAAGGATCTCTGAGCATTAGCGATATTTTTTTTTTTTAACAGACTGGAATAACAGAATTTATAATAAATTGTTGTTTAACGTAAATTTGTATTATACTTTATTACTTAAAGTGTAGATCCAAATGCTCTGACTTGTAAATATTCTCCTTTATGTATGCTTTATGTATCCTTTTTGTATCATAATCACAGATTTACTGCAAATTTTGATTCCAAATAAATAGCGTAATTTCATAAAACAGAGCACTTTCAGTATTTTGCCTGAAGAAACACATGCTTTCTAACTTGTAGTACAGATTTTTTCTTCTTATGGATCCAACTGCTATATAAAGACTGAGGCAAACAAGACATTCAGTACTTCAGCATTTTCTCTGTCATGTGTAACCAGGCCTGCCACCTTGTTCAACAATGGGCCCACATTTTCCCTAGTCTCTCTTTTGTCACTGATGTGCTTATTGAAGCCTCTTTTGCTCTCTTCGACATCCCTGGACAGATTCAATTCCATTTGGGATTTAGCTTTTGGAATTTAATTCCCTGATAATCTCTAAGTATAAGAATTATTTTATACTTTCTGGTGTTTTTTTGTTTGTTTGTTTGTTTTTTCCCCCACCCCCCTCCATATGTCAACCTTTATACTAGAAAAAAAATGCTCTCTGACTTACCATTAGCAGTCTTAGCAAGATGAGAACATGTTGTAATCTACCAAGCTCTGAGATACTGGCCAGATATTTTTCTCAGAACTTCTTTTTCAGAGATCTCAAATTTTGAGGGGACCGTGGAATACAGTCACTGTATGCTGTCTTAGATATCCGATATTAAATAATTCTTTTTTATTGTGCTTCATCTGAAAGTTAGATTTCTTACCTTGCCCGTGCTTATTGGAAGATTTTCCAGAATCTTCTGTTAATCATCTATTAATTTCTATGCTTAATTGGATAGAAAAATGACATGGCTACCTTTCAGAGAAATACAGATAAACACAGAAGAAACTGAAGGATTTTCTAATCAGGATCTGGTCATTGATGTGAGATACTCTGTTCCTCCCATTTGAGGGCAAACTCAGGACATTCTTCTTCCCAACCTTTTTTTAATTGCTTAAGTTCCCAATTTATTTTAGAGGATTAAACTTTGTCTTCCATTACAGGAATAATTTAAATAACTGTCATTTGTGTCAGCCACACAGTATGCCAGAGTTGTGTTATCACCTCCACACTCAAGTACCCAATGCTTTTGAAGGGAAAAAGTCAATGTTAATCTTTAACTGCAATTGACAGACTTGTAGAATGGGACCGTCTTACCAATTAAACTCTTTTGTTATGTCTGAATTTTTAAGGATGCAGATATAAAAGAAAATGCTCCTGGAGCAAAGGAGTTGTAGTTATTTCCTTTTCCTTTTTTTTTTTTTTTTTTTTTTTTTTTCCAGAGCCACAGGCAATACCTGTCTGAGGAAGTAATTAATCACATCTCAAATGTTTCTACGTCATAAGGATTTTTATTTTCTTCAGAGAAAAAAAAAAAAGAGACCCTTGTTCTTATATGACTCATTGGTATAGAATCAGTTGCTAGTTTCTAACATGTCTGGTCTGGAAGTGGCCTCATTTTGCTCCTCTTATTTTTGTGGCAACAAAATTCTCAAATAAGCAAAAATCCATTGGCTGAAACATTTTGTGTCTTTGGTTTGAATGTTAACACAAGTTAACGCTTGTGTTTCTGTATCATAACAAGGCAACAGTTTTTATTCCAAAAATCATTGCACAGTTGTATTTTGGAAATTTGTGTGTACCATGAGAAAAATAGAGCCCTTAACTTCTTCCACCACATTGGCCTTCATTGAGGAATGTTTAGTTACACTAATCTGTGACCTTTATTTTTTTTTTCTCTTAGTAGAATTGACACAATGTAAGCCTGAAAATAATAGTAAACAAGCTTCAGTATTGCCAAGGTTAGATCCACTGCAGAACTGTGTAGTTCACTTTTGTCCTCAGAATACTCCAGAAACCCTGAAAAATGTTTCTGTCTCCAGAAGTAACCAGGTTAAGCAAGATATTATTAATAATATGCAACTTTTAAAGTTGTATGTCTGTTCATTCAAGTGAAACTAGCCTTCTAGTTCTGGACAGACTTAATTTCACTATGACAGCAGCTTCTGAAAGTTGATGGGATAGAACCATGACTCAGCCATCAAGGAGAATTTATCTACCAGTAAATTTACTGAATAACAAGGAGAATTTACCCACCTGTTTCCTTTAAGTGAACACCTGAACTGCTACCAAAAGAGCACTGTCTCTGAGCAATGTTTTTCTGGAACCAGAACATAACACTGAGCTTTTGCTGTAGGATAACTTAGGTCTTCTGGAGGTCTTTTGGGTGTGTTGGAATGACAAATAAAAAAATCTCTTCCCAGTCCAATGAGTTCCACCAGGTAGGACACAGTCTAAGTAAGACACCTGGGCTTCATCCCTCTAAGTGTGAGAAAGTACTGCTCAAAAATAGGTTTCCTTCTGCTAATAGGAGAGCATAAGCCCATTGATTTAAGTGTGAGGGACAACATTCAGACTATGGCAATATTTCAGTGGCAATTCTTTATTCCCAAATTGGCTGTAATTTGTTCCAAAGTATATCTGAAGTATCCAGATGCTTGTGTATGTGATCCAAAGTCTATGTGATCCAAAGCATTTTATTTTACATGTTTGTGGATGCGTTTTTGTACAGTGAGATCAAATCATAAAAGGAAAATGGGGTGCAAATGATGGAATTAAATTAGGCTGTAAAGGTATCAGTTCATCTGGAAACATTATGTGGCAATGTATAACTCAACTTAGTCTCCTTAACTACTCCTGTATTTTAGGAGAGCTGCCAAACTTCTCTTGCATTTCCTAACATGGATTCAATATATTGCTATAGATTGCTCGTCTTTGTACCGGAGTTAAAGGGCAAAGAATTGAGAAGACTGCTTCACATTTAGGAAAACAATCTGTGCAAGAAATGAGGAGTCTTGACTTCTCCACCCTCTCCTGAGTGGTGCTTCTCAGTGTATTTCCAGTCCTGATTTATATGTGGAAGGAGCAACTTTACTGGACTGTCACCATCTACTGAGGTGCAGTGGTATGGTACATGTCCCCTAAGCTCTTATACTTTCAGCAGGGTTGCTGTACAAAACTCCAGAAAGAAGTGCTTTATATTTCAGCAACTTTCATCTTTCATATCTCTTATGACAGTGTTCTGATCTTAGATAAGCTCAGAACACTCCACAACACTTTGATATTTTTATAGATTACCTGTCAATTCTTTGAATACTTTATACTCTTTTACTGTATTCGTAACGGTACCTTCGGGAGTAGTGTCATCTTTCTCAAGTCATTTCTTTTACCTGTAAAATTAGAGCACTGTTAACATTATGCTATTCCATAACATAAAGTATGTTTTTTAAGTCAAAAATATGTCTTATTATTGAAAATAGTGAATTAGCTCCTAATGATAAACATGATTACTTTATATATATATATATATATATATTGTGTTGGATGTAAAGTATTATTAACCTTGAACGAAAATGCCGTCACAAAAGGTTGCTAGTTGAAGCTGAGGCAAGAGAGCCTATGTTATTTTTTTTTACAGCCTACAAAAATAACTAGGAGTTATTTGAAGACAAAAATGAGAATTGTAGAGAGGTAGAAACAAAGAAAAAGCAAGGAGTTGAAGGAATGATAATCCCACATTGCTATTTAAGCAAATTATGTTATATATTTTTCTAATGGTTTTGAAAACTGAGAAGTCCTACAAGATGAACCAAAAAAGGCTTTGAATTAGATCAGTTTTGCAGAAAATAAAATTTGCTTTTTTATATAGAAAAAAAGTTGATTTTAAATGTTTAGTAGTTCAAGCGAATGCTGTTGCAACTTATGATATGTTATATAATACTGAAGAGATGGATTTATGCTTTTTTTCCAACCGTTGCATTTAAAATTATTTAAGCGCATATATGTCTTATCAGAGAACATGCATTTTAAAAGGTGATAATATATATATATGTGATTATTATAATTTGCTCTGAAGATATTGTTTTATGTTTAGGTATCTAGCACTTTATGATTCAGACTTTCCATTCTTTCAGAAACTGGATATGTGAACTTGGAATAGTATTGTACAAATAACTACTTAGGCCATGTGTAAATTTGGCAAGTCACTTAAACTCTCCTTGCTTTACTTTCTACATTTGGAAAGAAACACTGATGATATCTTCCTATTTCCTAAGACTTAAGTATTCTTAGTGATTAAGAATTTTTGAAATAAATAGCTGCAAGTTTTTGATAATTGCTACTCATGGAGGTGATCATGATGATAGTTTGAAAATTAGTTATGCTTGGTTATTTATAAAATCAGTATAGGGAAAATGAGCAGCAACTAACAAAAATGGAAATCAAAACTCTAATCAAAAACATCTATGCCAGAATTAATTTGATTCAAAGTAGCTATAGAGATTTAGAGAGTTTTTTTAGAACAAAATCCAAAATCACAGCTAAGATCTTAAAATAACAGAAATAGAGAATGATCATTTTGTGTCGTGTTTATGACAAGCATGCCACATATGGTTTGAGACAATAGCTATGACATCTAAGTCTCAGAATAATATAAATAAAAAGAAGAAAAAATAGTATGGATGTGGGGTTTCTGTGATAGTTACTTTCTTTATGTTTTTAGCTTAAAATGTGTCTTTGTGCATATAAAAACAATTAGACATTCGTACCGTATGTGGGAAAAGTTTATTTTTATATTCCTGCCAAAACATGCAAAATAGTCCTGTCATCTTAATTTTGATTTGCTGTGGAATTCTGTTTGATATATTTCTATCAAATATACTTCATGTTAAAATATGAAGTACTGGCAACGTAACAAAGACATTTCAAAATACAAAAGAGTTCTCTAGCATTCGTGTCAGTCATTTCCCTAAGATATTTTATTCACAGGATACATACAGTATGATAGTATAACATCTTATGTAGATTAAGTTGTATCATTCTCTCATAGCTTCTTGACAGAACAGTTTTTACTCCATTCAAGGAAAACAACTATTAGTAACGGTTGTACACTATGTTAGTAACCATAATAAAAGAGAAATTTAATTTAGAGTGCCTTTGCCTACAGCAAATGCAGAGACATCCGTCAGATATCTTTTCCTTTTGTAGTACTTCGAGCATTCTGATAACCAAGCCAGAGACCACTGAAAGCAAAGGAAACATTTTCCTTCATTTTCATGAACTTTGGAACAAAGCCAGAGTACAGAAAAGACTGTATATAAAACCAGTTTTTCTGTAACAGAGAAAACTGCTGGCCATTATACTTGGATTTTTATGTTTTTAAATGTATTTGAATACCTATATTCCAAAGGAAATAGAATTATTTCTAACATGGCATTTACAAGTTTAGTGATGCTTGTTTTGCACATAGCAAGCCCAAACCATTTTATAGAGAATATTTATTCTTTGTTTCATAGATATTTCACTATTAAAGCAGACAAATAAATCTGTTTAGGTTTTAAAAATCTCTAGTTGTCTGTTACAGAACAAAGAATATAGAACACATATTAAATAAAATATAAGTCCTAGTGTTATCATGTTTCATTTTCCTCTGTACTTGTCCAAATGAATGTTTACTTATTAAGAGAGAGAGTTACATTGAAAAAGTTTGCTTTTAGTGTTTTTAGGATACCATTTTAGTCTGGGAACCAGTTTGTTTTTCCTCCAAATCATTGTATCAGGCTGGCATACACACAATATTTGTGGTGTGCCGTACATCACAAAAAGTAACTGCTAATTATCACCACAGAAATTAAATAAGGAAAATGTTCTTAAGAATATGGTTGGTAAAATTTTCCACTTTGTTTGAAAGATTTGTAATTTGGGGTTGTCTAAATTGGATACCAAATAACAGGGCAGTATATGAAATGCTGCCCACTCTTCCATACAATCACTTCAGATTCAGTAAGTATATAAATCCCAGACTTCAGCATTATTTCTCAAAGAGAAAATGAACCTAGCAAACAGAGTGTACACTTCAGGGTACTTTTATAAGCAGTGGATAGGCCTTCATGTTGCCCTTAATGCACCTAAGCTTTTCCACAGAACTTTGAAGAAAACAGGAGTGCTTCAAAGTTCGGTAGGTTAAAATATTTATTACTTGATTTGTAATAACAGGGTAATTTAAAACACTGCACAAAACAAAATTGGCAGGAGGAGTAATGAACTAAAGCCAAATTTTGACCTGCAGGAAATGGATTCAGTTACACTGACTTCAGGGGAAGTGCATCTAATCACACTGGGTCTGAATTAGTCCATAAATCTTTGGCATTACTTTTAGTGGTAATAGTTTTGTTCTCATTATTAATGGGATCTGATTCATAAATTCATATGAAATATTTTGTTTTAAAAGCTATAGACCAAATTGCTTCCCATAGTAATTTTAGTTTAATTGGAATAACAGAAAGGTGTAATGTGGATTTAGTCTTGAATTAATAAAAATTCTTGATCTTAATAAGTAAATTTAACATCTATTTTCAGCTGAATTAATTTAAATATAATATCCATAGCTAACCTCAGCTGAAGACTCAACCCAGGTCATTTTAAGTCAGGAAAAGTGAAATAGAGATAAGTGGTTAAGCAAGCTATAAGATGGCCAATGATGCAAAAGCTGACAAATAGCTCAAGAATGTTGTAGGCTTCTCACATTCCTCTGTGTTAAGGACAAAAATTGTACTGCAAAACCACAGTGACTGTCAGCTTACAGCACCTGAATTGGCCCCATAATTATGGAAAGCATCCTCTCTGCCTCTCTCGCTTCATAGGAATCAGGAGATCAGGAGCAGCTCTGAGCTAAGTGACTACCTCTGTGCTGGCTCCATGTTGGAAGTGGTCAAGCCTCTCGTCCAAAAGGTTCTTAAAACTCCTTCAACTCCCTTGTATGGGAGACACCCTGGTAGACACAGTTTATTCAGGCCACCCTGGGAGACACAGTACTGCTCACTTGAGTTGGTGCTCTCATGGCCCTATGTTGTGGCTCTGGTCTTCCACCAAACAACTTACTGTCACTGACATGACTGGATGTCATTGCACTTCCTCAGTGTCCCACCCCCTCCTTTTTTTTTCTTTTTTTTTTTTTTTTTTAAGAATTAGTTGATTGTTTTTCTATTTACTTTTCCGCTTCTTTTCATAAATTGCTTCTTCTAACTCAATTGTTTTTTATTGACCATGGCAACTCTTTTTCAAACATATTTCAAATTAATGCAAACTGATTTATCTTCTTGCCTGTATACTCTGCCTCAACTTTCACAGTTTGAAAATAAGCTACATAAGGATTATGAAAAAGTAGCAAAATAAATATTTATATTCTTTAAATAATGAGTAAAAGTGAAACAGGCATGGAAATTCCTTTTCTTCTTGGGGGAGGGGGGGATGGACGACGGGACAGGACCTTGCTTACATTCTTTCTTACAGTAATTTGATTTTCCGTTACCTGCCAGAATGTCATCCTCGTTATTCCAACTCTGCAGCTGTGAAATGTAACCGTAAGTGACAAGAAATCCTAAACAAGACCCAGCAGAAAGCATTCATATATCTCCTCCACATTTTCTTCTTTTTTTTTTTTTTTAAACAAAATGTTTTAATATGTTTTGTGTTCTGTCAAAATGTTTTAAAGACCACTAAGGAATAGTAGGCTAACAATAGGGAAAATTAATGTAAGATTGCAGACAGAATAATTTATCATTTTATAAGCAAAATGATAACAAACTAAATTTTCTTAAGTTTGTAATGTTATGTAGAGATTATGTATTTAGATTTTACTTCATTTTCTGTTTACTGACATACTAAATTCACACTTGCCTACATTGTATTTTCATACTGGAAAACAAGAATTCTTTTGAAATGCCAGTTGTATAGAACAATGCAATACTTGGTAAAACCCATTTTTTCAGCAAAATTTGGTTTTCTAAATTCTTTGTATTCTGATGTTTCTACTGCCACTTGTTTCTTTTCCAGTGTTACCCCTAGCCATTAGAGAGGAACTGATTTTCATGGTTATGTCAAATGTAAATCAAAGCAGAGCATCAATTTTCTTAAAGGTATTTCAGGAATTAGACTGAGAATGTTGAGTGCTACATTCTGGTGTTAGATTCCTGTACAGTGATATGCTATTTCCTAATTAGACAATTGAAAAATAATCTAACTGATAGGAAATAGCACATATGGACATGAGTCAAAGTTACTTTTTTATTTGGATCTAACTGACACAAAAGTGAAGTGCAATATGAAGTATACGTAATGCTCGGCATCTAGATAAATTCGTGAAAGGAAATATGAACATGACAGATGAATACTTTTCTCACTTGTTTTGACAATCTCATTATTATTTCAGTGGAATTGAATGCTTTCAATGTGTGATGCACTTCAGTTGCAGGACTTCTAATGCCAAAACAAATTTTAAAGCAATAAGCTACAGAATTTATGATTATCATTTTTTTCACATTGTTCTTCTGTCAATTATTCCATTTATCACTTGAGATCACCAATACAGCATACAGCCTTCTTGACAAGCCCTTTGCTTTCAGCAAACAACAAGTTAGTGATTTTAGTTTTCATTTATAAAATTAAAATCCACAATATCTGTTTACTCAATATACATACAAACTTTTCTTTGTCCATTTTAGCACTATTTTGGGACTTGAAAAAAAAAGAAAAAGGGCAGCCTATTGTTAATTTAAAAATGTATCTTCAAAGTAGGTGAAAGGAGATAGAAATGTAATGGTATTAACTCATATATGACCTGCATAGTTACCTGCAGACAAACCTGAAGTCAATCACAAAAGACAAATTGGAGTGTGACGCTATTCTTTATCTAGGACAGTGAACTGTATATTTATTTGTTTATCTGTTTGTATATCCTTGAAAGAAAGCTGAAACTGTTTCCAAGATCCATTCATAAAAATATGCCTGTGGGTAGTCTTTTATCCCAACTCATGTGAAGGTTGATCTTTTCTGACCTCTTACCCTTACAGGTTACTTTCTGACCTTTTTGGAACCAGTAAACAATATCACTGTAGTCCAGGGGCAAACAGCAATCCTCCACTGCAAGGTAGCAGGAAACCCATCTCCAAATGTCAGATGGCTAAAAAATGATGCTCCTGTGGTGCAGGAGCCAAGACGTATCATCATAAGAAAAACAGATTATGGTTCACGTCTGAGAATCCAGGATCTCGATACCACGGATACAGGATACTACCAGTGTGTGGCTTCCAATGGGATGAAGACGATAACTGCAACAGGAGTGTTGTTTGTAAGGCTTGGTGAGTTCCTGGCTTATATAATTGCTCAGACTACTTTATTGGCTAGGTATTAGTTTTCACAATAGCTTAATGAGAAATGAATATGATGTTTTAAGAATTCTCAGCAATGAAAAGAAATAAATAAAGCCATTGCCAGGGGCCTCTCCCCCATCGCAGAACGTCATGGTTGAACTCGATACCCATTCACCAGTAATAAAAGAAAGTAAATACAGATGGAAAAGTCTGTAAATATGTAGCAAAGAAAAAATTTTAAGTGCCAAAGTAACGTATGAAACGGTAACATTTCATTGCCTGAAGTTTTCACTTTAATGATAAGCACAGATCACTTAAAAAAAAAAAAAAAAAAGAAAAGAAAAAAAAAAAGAAATTAATTAAAAACCTGCTTCTCTTCAGTGTTGGTTTTTGTTTCCTTGTGATGCTCAACAGCACTGTACCTATCTTTGTGAAATACCATGTTGGTACTGCTACTTGAAAACTGGCCTCAAAGTCTGCCCTTTGAGAACAGACCTACTGCATCTAACTACACTTTCAAAAAGTACTTTTGTTGTTTTTTGAAGACTTGATCATTCAGTTTGCTAGCAAAGCTTTTATTTATTTGTTTTGCTTGTAAGTGTTTCTGATGTAGTGAAAAAATAATTCAAGACATTTTCCTAAAATGTCTTCCAGTTTTATAATGATAATAACTAACTCCACAGTTTGTTTGTGGTGATTCATTAAGTGCTGGCTATCAGACCTTGTTCCCGTTGTGAGAAAGGTTAAGGGCATACCCTTGTCATACCATAAACTCTGATAGTAAGGCTCAGGTGAGGCTTAGTAAGAGGTAAGCGATGTGTCAAGATAACACATTGTCTTTTTAACAGCCTATATTTTTATGGCAGCAGATATTTTCCAACAAAAAATAAGTCCACTCAAGTTGCTGCCTGAACAGACAGAAAGAAGATTCATGTGATTTTTATTTGTGGTCTTGAAAATAGCAATATGTAATTATGTGCAGGAACCCAGAGGCTTTAGTTTGAATCTTAAGACAAACCCTCCTTAAAGAGACAGTTTGCTTTAGGTTGCTTTATTTTTATTTTTATGCCAAACTTGCCAGCAATGTTTGTTTGTTTTATGTTTGCAGGTCCAACAAACAGCCCAAATCACAATCTTCAGTAAGTACATTTTGGAAAATTATTTAATGCACTCTGACCAATTTTGCTCTGTAAGAATTTGGTTCATAAACTCAGTAAACACTGCCTGCAACCACAGTACGTTTACTAAAAATATCTAATATGACTGAAATCTCACAGAATGACTGAAACCGTTTCTGACAGGAATAGCATTGTGTTACTGTGGGTTTGGGTTTGATCAAATATTCTCAAACAACTTCTTCTTGCTTATTTCATGTTTAGGACAATGAAAATACCACAGAGTCATGATGTTTGAACACTAATTGTTTACAGGGCATGCATGGGCTGGATGAGCAGTTGAAAATGAACGGGTAAAATGCTTAGGTTGCTGTGGTTGTAAATTTATCCATGTTATACTATTATAGTTTGAAAAGTCAGATAAAACAAAACTAGAATCCTCTCTTTGCGCAGTTAGATAACCTCTATTTGTTAGTGTCATTTTGACTTTAGTAGTTACTGGCTGATTTTTCATAGTTGTGCTTAGTTGTTCACTTGCAGATCTAATCTCATCTTTATGACTGGCTCAGCTCTATGTATCCTGCTTTATCTATTAGTTTTAATTTAAATAATACATATTGTGTATTCTTAAGATAGATTCTGCAGCATATCAATTAATGGCATATGGAATGCAACAAGGCCTTTTTATGCGTTAATTTCATAAAGTTACAGTTGGAATTAAGTAATTAAAAATAAGGATAAAAGTGAATTTGTAAAGATGCATGGATGTTTTTTAAGACATACATAACTGGTCAGTGCTTGAAACCACTGAACTGCCTTGAGTGGAAATTCCTTAAATTGCTGCAGTGGACTGACCACCACAGCACCCATTTTATAGATACTTTACTCAATAATCTTACGTGTATAAAAATAATAACACATAGTACACATTCTTGTACTTTATATATGCACAGAATGTGCAAATTAATTTAAAGGATTTCAGCATTGTAAAGATTTCACAACGTTTAATATTTTTCTTAAAATTGATTGCTAACGATTGAAGATTAAAAACAGCTGTTCAAGACAGCATACAAAAAAAAAGTAATAATTTCTGGAACCACTGAAATCCTACTTAAGATTATACAGCACTTTAAAAAACTGTTATGCACCTGCTCTACAAAAGGTAAAATAGTGAGATGCCAGGAAGCCATCCAATCTTTTACAGGTTTGGAAAGCAGAGGCTGGTACAAGAGAGAAACTAAGATATGCATAGTGAAGCACTGAACTGAAGTTCAAAACAGTTCTTGGACACAGTTGAAGAGTAGTGAGATCTCAGAATAAGGTGAAAGGCTGGGAACCAGGTTTTACTTTGATTCCTGTTGTGTTATTAAGCAAATAATTAATATTATTTCTTTTGGTTTCTCTAATACTGTATCATTCGACCTCTTTTCCTGCACTGAGCATTGCCTTGTTACTATTTTACGTATATCAATATAATTTAAAAACTAAAACACACACTGTTAAAATGAAAAATTAAAATAAAATATGAGACACAGAATTCTTGGTTTTGTGCCCACTAAAAGGATAAGTGGATTAATGTTTCTTAGATATCTTTAATTCTTGCTTTACCTAGCTTTTGAACACTGTTATTTAACCTTCACTAGTTTTCAACTATATGTTAAAATAAAGGAATAAACAACTTTATTTCATATGGTTCTGGAACTGTCTTGGGATTAGGACACCCCTAAATTGGTCCTGTACCAATGGTACAAGGGGTGAACCTGGAAGTAGTAGCTTTCCATCATCTTTTTGGGCTTGCCATTGGAAATGTAATGAAGAGTACAGTACTGGTAGATTATTTATTTATTTATTTTGCATATGTGCTAGGTTGAAGAGAAAGCTGAAACTTGAGAAAAGCAGTCAGAGATCAAAGGTCAAGAGAGAAATCTTGAGGGACTTGGCAATGGAAGTCCAGGAACTTTGGGGGATTACAGATTTTTGCCTCATTTAATACCTGCCCCTATTTAAATTATTTGCACCTTTCTGCATAATCAGGTTTTGTCCACCTTTCCAAAATCCTTATCCTCCTTTTATATTAATTTTTGTTCCCTTTTTTTTTTTCTTTTTCAATTCCCATGTTCGCCAACTCCTGCCTAGTACTGCAAACAAAATGCTATAATTTGACAGTGTTATTTTTCCTCTTTTCAGAAACTATGTTATCATTATTGCTGTTGTTTCTAATGAATATTTTGTATAACATTGTGCAGGTCAACTTGTAAGCCAGAATTAAGTAAAAGGGAAAAAGATGAATGAAATACCAAACTGCTTGGAAGGGGCTGGTGTGGAACAAAGGGCTCTTTCTGTTTGCTGGCTGTACAGCACAGTCTTGTGTTGAACCACCTGAGTTCTGTTTCTCCTGGCATTAATGCTTCCAAAGAGACATGCTTCAGTGAAAGTACTGAAACCTAAAACCATTGTATCTTGTTTTAAAACTATACCTAATGAATTATTAAGGGATAAAAAACTTTACCTATACAGATAACATCTAGCAAGGTATTTTTATATAATCCATGTGTTCTGCTGTGGATTTTTAAAAGCTATCTAGCAACTAAGAATTGCTGCAGATCAAATGTGCATTATGCAGCTGGATTCGCCAGTGCAAAAAAGGGCCTTGACTGTCCGCTAGTGATGTTGAAAGATTTTTGTACTTTATTACTTCATTTATCAAAAGTATTAAAATTACTGAAAGTATTAATAGCTACTACAAATTAAGTTATAAATGAAATAAAATCGAAACGCTACCAAAAAACTAGGCTCTGTCCAAAGGGACATGCTACTAGAGGACATTTCTACCACGGGACGAGACAGCAGGGTGAATCCTTTCTCTCCCTGCGTAACATGTTCATATTTTGTATCATTAACATTATTCACTTTTTCCCTTGTGAAGAGAGATGTCCTGTCCATTCAGAAAGGTATGAATGAGAGGACATGAAATAATTGGGTAGTAAATACCAGAGAATGGTACTTTAGAATAGTTTACAATTAGGCAATGAATGTTAATCTCTTGAATTCTGAGGGTAGGAAAGCAGAAACAGCTGCCTTTCCTTCCAGAGATACTGCTCTTACAAGATAATGTCATTTTAAAGAGACTGTGTTCTCTAGTTTAAGTTATTTTTCTATTGAATTGAATAGTTAGATTGAATTTTATCCATTAGGCAAATTCCTGATTTGAAGCCGAGTTTCCTCACATAGGCCATGACTGTAGTGGAACCACCCTGAAGGGGATTTGGGATAGAAGATACCTAACAGTCTGTTGGCTCTAAGGTCCTCTGGAAAATCTGATAAGATTTCAGGGAACTAGGCTTTCTAAGTATGAAAATTCACTTTTTTTTCTTTATTGAACACTGAGATTGGTTCTGAATTTTCAGTTACCAGTGTCTGTATGCTGAATACTTATAAAGAGAAATAGGTGGGAAGAAATAGAGTCATCAATTAGAAGTTGCTATTAGTTCAGGGAGGAATTTTTTAGGTACTAACCATTCAGAACAACCTTGCATTGCTCACATGCCTTGTTTTATTCATGTAGTCTGGGACAATAATTAGAATTTTAAAATTCAGTCCACTGAAGAAAAATGTGAAAAGAAGTGTAGTCGAGAAAAAAATAGGTCTTTCAAATGATGAAAAATAAAAGGTTTTTAAAAACTAGGAACATCTGAGTTAAAACCCTGCTGAGGTATCCCAAGGCTAGTGTATGCAGTTTATTCTCTGTGGTTCTGCATATCCTACCACTTTTATTATGTAACTAAAGCACACACCTGCTGTGACCCCAACAGTGACCTTCTGCATGATATGACAGGTAGTACTACAGTCTTGTGGTGGGTGCAAGTATGTTTTATAATGTGACAAATTTATATGTAACTATAAATTGGAAAAGGGACTATGAACCTTGAGAAAGAGGATGGAAGGGAGTGGGTCATCACTGCACTTCACACCGGTGCCACCTCCTTGCCCATGCCTGGGGTCTTCCAGAAAAAAGACAGTAGCTGTAGGCAAAAATAATTATGTTAGCTGGATCTGTCTGGGAATCTAAAGGTACCCACTTTAGAAAAGGAAGAATACTTTCCTTATAATTGAACAGCACCAGCACCACTCCTTCCTTTTCTTTGAGTGGCAAAAACTCTTTTCTAGTCTCAGTGCAGTTCACACACTAATAGCATTTTTAATCTTGTAAATCATGTGAGATTTTTCTTAAAATTCACATAAACAGATGTTTTAATACCTAATACAAGGCTATTTCAACTCAGAATTTACAGTGTTTATTCAGGTCCATTAGGACCAGGTGTTCAAAGACGGGCTTCCTCCAGAATGACATGCATGCCTCTTGTTTCAGCAAAATATACACTTGGAAGAGATGTCCATATTTGAGCTCTATATGTTTTTCTATTATATTTGTGGTAACATCTTGAAGTTACAGAATAAGCACATACTTTGTCTTCTGCTTTCCTGTTTTAATCAAGGAAGAAGAAGGATATTGTGATTAAAACACTGGACTGTAATTTTAGAGGTCTGGATTTAATTTCTGGCCGTGCTCCTGTCTCCATATGTGATTGCAGCAAGTTGTTTAACCTTTGTCTCTCCATTTCTTGTACATCAAATGGAGATGGGCAATCTTGGGAATTCTGTGCTTTCCACTATTTATGTGATCAGATCACTTCAAAACATTTAGGGTGCATTCTATGCCCCAAAAGCAAGGAATGTTACTCCTATTTTGCAAATGAGGAACCAAGGCACAGTTTATTTCAGCCTGGTCTACATTAAACAGCATGTGTTTGCCTTGGCAGATTTCCTGGCTTCCTGACAATCCAATTTGGGGATCTGGCTGGAACATGCTGCAGTTCCTTTCTAGCCCCTGTGTGTCAGTTTCCTTTTTAATTTCAAGGTTGGAGGGGAGGCTATATTTCACCCTGGTGTGGTGTTAGGTCTCTTATCAGGGAATTTTGATCCACTGTCTCAGATCTGCTACTTGGCCCATCAGTTTAAATGTTCTTTGAGCCAATTTGTGCAGACTGAGACAGGAAATTTGTAGAGGAAGGAGAGAACTGAAATCAAGGCTTCAGTGAACCAGACATCACACTTCTTTTTCATGCTGTTTTTCTCTCTTGTCTATTTTAGAATGTAAGTTTTTTTGGCATACTGTTTGATTTTTACTTTAGCTATGTAGTATCCTAGTAAGGCTCAAAATGTCTCACAAATAAATGCATAACTGAAAATTTGGTCAGTCCAGAGCTGTAGCATACACTCAAAAGAAGTGTAGTCTGCTGTCTTATAATGGAAAGTGAGAAACTTTTATTCTAATCTTACATTTGTGGCTTTGAAATATATAATATATATATATTTATTCTCATTAAAAACCTAGAGTATGTGTAATTCAAGGCAAGATTAAAGAGCAGTAGAAGTGCTGGTTTGGGTTGCTTTGTACTACACCAGATCCTGGCTTCTTCCCACACTATGTTATTTTTTCAGCTTTAATTTTCCATTTAAATATTTTTCTAATCTTTAGTAAATAAATAATGAAGGACCTATGCATTTTATTATTTAGTGATAGAAGTATAAATTCAATATGTACTTACAAAATTGACTGATTTAAACACCACGTGTGTATTTAACGTGCTTAGCACTGTGGAGTAGAAGTAGGCATCTATGGGCTAGGAAGCCTACTTTCTATTCTCTAGAGCAATGATTAGGTTTTTTGCAGCCAAGAAGCTCTCTTATCAGTCAGGCTGTAAGGTGTGACTCTGAGAAGTGCATGTACAGCCAAGAGCCAAAACCTGTGTCTCTATATCTGCAACTTGTTATTTGAAGAAACTGTTTGTAAGTGGTAGCCTTTTCCTTTCCTTTTAAAAGAAACAAAGAATAAGGGAAAGAAGCTAACAGGGAACACTGAAAAAAGGTTAATATTTTGTTTCAATTGTTATGCCCACTAACCTGAATTATTCAGAACCACACCCCCCAAACAAAGGGATGCCAAGGATATGCAAAGATGATTAAAATTAGAGCTCTGTGTTACTATATAAATCAAATGCCCCTGAGCCCTTACAGTGTAATACAGCTGCTTTGTACTGAACGAGCCTGGTTGCAAAGCCAAGAAAGCATCCTTATGGGACTTCTTTGCTGTGGGACAAGACTTTCAAATAGCTTAGGAAGAGGCAATTAATTACACTTCTGTCTGCTTTTACTGTTAATCTAATATAGAGTTAAATCTGAGGAAGCACCTTGCCTCTTGTGAGTGGTACAGTCAAGATACTTTAAAATGGGTGGACCATGTAATGTAGCGCATTAACGTAGTGCATACCACTTTGGTGTTATATATGGGGCTCCAGCGCATAGTATACTAAAGCACAAGATTTTTTTTTCCTAAGAGATGTGCTTTCAAAAATTTAGAAGTTTAGCTTATAGGTACCCACCTACATAATTCAATGAAGCTGATGCTTTGTGTAAGGAGAATTTACCTGTAGAATGTGGACTGGGACAAACTCCTTTTTACTCTGTGGAGCAGTGGTCACGTTTCTTATAGCTAGGAGGCTATTTTATCAGTTGAGCTGTAAGGTGTGATTCTGAGATGTGCATGTACAGCCAAGAGCTGAATACAGCTCCAATTTTGTAAAAATGTGACCCCAACATGCACTCTTCCAACAAATTCAAGATTAGCAACAGGTGCTTAGGTTTGAGCAGCTCAGAGAAACAATTTATATTAAACTACCAAAGAACTTGCAAGCAAAATAAGACATTTGTTGATCCTTTTAAAGATATACGTAAATTGATATTCAAAGTAGTAATGGCCCTTAGGCTTTTGGCAAGAAGCTACTGCAGCTGTTGGACATCCCTGATATAACCAGGGATCTTTAGTTTGTTTTGATTTTACTTCCTCTCTCTTTCCCTCCCCTTCTCTCCTTCGTTCAGAAGCTTAAATGGCTTTCAAAGTATTTATTGTATGTCCTACAAAAGGACAGTTATATGTCCCTGGGACTTCCTGTCAGCATTTGAAGCCACACTGAGTATAATTAGAGTTCCTTAGGATGCTGAATAGCTTCTAAGTGCATACATGGAAAGGGTGAATATTGTAGTTAGGCACAAAGGTAAAGGAACACTATTCTAATGAAAAGTAGGTAATTCAACAAAATGAGGTAATGTTGTAACACCGTATCATAAATCATCCTTTCAATTTTTATGGCTTTATAGTTATTTTTTCTTTACTTTTGTATTATTTCATTCTCCGTTTCAGTCTGAAGGGGCCAAACTATAAGTGCAATTAATTCACTATACTTAAAGGTGAAACAGATGGTACAAAGTGATAAAATTTAAACATTTCCCTTCAAAACTAAATAACATCAGGTGTGATAGAAAACCTTTCTTTTATTCCTTTTTCAAAGAAACAGGAAAAAAAGTAGTTAGTAAACCTACCCTTTTAAATGTATACTTCTTTTGTAAAAGAAAATATGAAGTATCTGTGGTAATATTACTCTAAAAATAAAATTGCAAGAAATACATCTTACCAACAGTCTCCTCAAAAAAGTCATTCATATTATTACATTTTTCATTTTGTTAAACCAGATAATAGTACAAAAGAGGAAAAGTATTGCTTTATGTGGGAGACAAACGATGTATAGTGTATCACAGGTTTTATACAGTAAATATAACTGTACATATAAATAAATATATATATATATAAATATTTATATATAAAGTACATAGCTGTACTTTATACAATTTTATATAAAAACAAACTGTTTTTAAACATATGTGCTCACACACACAGGCACACTTTTTTCCCCCTAAAAAGAGTTCAATTTGCAAACCAGAAAGCACATTTTCACCTCACCATGCTTTACTTCACATTGGGAAATCAGTCTCTTTAGTTCAATGTATATATACATTGGTGTATATATACACCAATATATATGGAATATAATATATATATGGAATAGGTGTGTCTCCACAGGCTGACCTGCATGCAAAAATCCTGGTATTTTCATCTGACAATTTTACAAAAAACTTTTTTTTTTCTTTCTGCCAACAAAGTAGTTTCAGATTACAAAGCAATGAGTGGACGGGCAAGGGAAATATGTGTAATGTTAATTTAAAAATTTTCCCCCCAAACAAGAAAAGTCTGCCTCAGTAGGGAATGGTATAAGAAAATAGTTTCAAATGGGAACAAATCTATACTTTCAATAGGAAGAGTATAGACCGCTCTACTTTCTTCTGCAATAGATTACAGTTTATTACATGCTACTTAAAAACATATTCTTAATAGTTTCAAGACTAGGCAGTGAGTGATAGCTTGTAAACTTTCTGTCACTCAAACTGACAGATATACCAGTATTCACAGGATCTTAGTTTTCAAGCGTTAGGAACTAAATGCTAATGTGCTAATCTTAGGAGATATATTTGATCTGCCAATTGCATTTTCTTCAAATTTGTTTTGATTAATGAAAAGTTTATTAACGTTAAGCCTGATTAAATTAATTTATGGAGCTGTGGTGCTGCTACAATTGCTACTCACATCCTATCAAGTTAATAATGTTTGTGTGGCATCTGAAAACAAATTGTAACTGGATTTTGAATGTGAACTATTTTGCTTTGCCTGAAATAAAAGACAGCGTCCATTATTACATTTTTGGAAAATTTTGATTAAAAAAAAAAAAAAAAAAGACATTAATCCATGGTAAGGATTAATGAGGAGTGCAGTGTCTTTAGAAATGAGTTGTGAAAAGCATTCAGTAAAAGGTTTTAAGTTCAAAGGAAGAAAAGTAAGGGGAAATTATCATTTGGGATTGCATGAGAGCTGGGTGGATACACAGGCTTCCCAGCAGTTTTGTTTTTTTTGAGGTGCTGTGCGAAGGGTAGGCCAAATGCTGCTCATTTCTACCCTTTTCTAGTGGCTGGGGTAGAGGACCCTGTTTCTATTTTTCTTCTTGAGAACTCCAGAGGCTTTGATTGAAACTGGCATAGAATTTCCTGTGTAGAAAAAGATAATTTTCCTAATTTGGAAAACAAAAACAAAAACAAAAACAAAAACAAACAAACAAAAAACCACAATTCTATTATGTGGAATTATGATGACACACCAGAATTATCTCATGAGATCTGGATTCCTTAGCCAGATCTTGGTCCCACCCAGATCTTGATCACTGGAGCCAGCCAATGGATGGAAAGCTGTAATAATAGGCCGCTGTCTTCAAACTAGATCAGCCCAGAAGAGGAGATACTTATATGTTGACAGAAAGGAATGGCAAGGCACAAAAAATATTAGGTTTTACTCCAGGACTGTGGAAGACTGTAGGCACTTCTACTAGTAGTCCCTTTTCATACCCCCAGTCTGCCTCTACCTCCCATTTCCATATCCCTGGCTTCCTGGGCCCTCAGCAAACTTCTCATATTGTTGCCTCATTTAACCTTAAGTGCCAGCCCTGACATGGGTGCCAAACAATTTTATTTTCTCATGCAGATTGGCAAAGCATGCTGTAGATTGGGTATTTGGAGAATTTATCAGCTGAAGACTCATAGGCAGGGCTGAGCACATGAAGATGGAAATGACACAAAAAAATAGACAAATTTGGCTAGTGTTTCATTGGAACAGCAAAGGCAAGCCCCAGCAAGTCTCAGGTGTCTGCTTAATAGCACAGGAACAAAATGGCTGCTTTTTTCTTGAATTGGTTTTGGTTTGGTTTGTGGTTTTATTTATTTATTATTTTTTTTTAAGAGAAAAATGGCAATTTTCTCAGGACTCATTTTCTGAAACACCTGGACCATGTCTGTTAAGGTTGGAAAAAAAAATAGCTTTGGTCTTGGGAAAATTTCAGCTCCAATATGTTCTGTGAAGTAAAGAACAGCTATGAAAATAGCCTCTAGCACTGGGATGTGTTCTCAAAGTGTAACTTTCAGTAATGTTGCCTACAATATATAGTTCTTATTGCATCTATAAAAAAAAAAAAATAAAAAAAAATAATCTAACAAGTATTTAATGTTAAGAATTTCATATTAATGCTTAGATGCTTTAAAGAGATCACTTACCTCATGCTGGGGTTTTCTGATAAGCAGAATAAACCATCTTTTTTTCCTAAGACTGGAAAAATTATTGTGAAACTGCTATTTCAATATTGTAGGTTATAAATAGTTATGTTTCTGTAGTTTTAATAAAAATGAACTGTGAAGGACTTTGAAGATGAACACTTCCATGTTCATATAATTATGTAATCTTGAATTTATAGCTGATGCTATGATAATTTCTGGCTGTTTTACAAAGTTCTCTGCTATCAGACATATAATCTCTGTGTTAGCTGAAATAGCAAAACCGCTTTTGTTATGTTTAAAAAAAAAAAAAGGAAAGAAAAAAATTACACCCATATGGTTCCTTTCATTTTTGGATTTGCTCTGATATTTTTATAAAGGATCACTTTTTTAGGGATACAGTTCAATATTGAATTCTGAAATAATTTTTAAATAAAATATATTTAAAACCATTCTTAAAAAAAAAAAAAAAAGTTTGTACTTTTTAAATTAAAAAGCTAAGAAGGACTTTACAGAAAACTGTTATATCCCAACATTCAAGAAAAAAAAAGTATTTCATTTGTTTGTTTTGTCCTTTTTGTTTTGTTTTGTTGTTTTTGTTTTGTTTAAAAATTTTAAAATATTTAAAATTATTCCATTGCCTTCCCTGTAACCCCTTTCTCTTTGAGTTTGTACAACTACTGTTTTTGACTGTTCTTTCTTAATCTAATTTACTCTCAAGACTTTCTATCACCTACCTGCCATTCTGGCTTGCATATATATTCTGTCAATGGATTTTAATAAAGTGAGTAATAATATAAAATTTCTATTTCTGCGCATAATCTGCCTTTATAAATCACACCACCTGAGTATATACTTGAAAAATGTAAGTTGATATTTTTTTTAAGGAATTTATTAGATCATGTCAATTCCTGTGTGCATTTGTGGGGTGGAGGCTGCACTAGGCATGCTTGGAGCCACATTACAAGATGCAGCTGCCCTTCCTTCACCATTCCATCCCCAGACCAGCCTGTTTGGTGAAGCTCAATGTCCCTCCCTTCCATGGTATTACAATGATCAAAGCTGCCCCTTGTCCATCTCCCCTTTATGGCCTTCCCTTCCTGCTGGGCAGCCAACATGCCATCTTAGCTCTGTTCTTTTAGGCATAGGCAAGCTGCCCAGGTCCGGCCCTCTGTCTCCTGCATTGGCCCCAAGGCAGTGGTGGCCGTGCTCTTTGGCTGCCTGCTACCAATTTTACTGCTGCCTTTGTACGGTAGCAATTATAATTGCATTCTCAGCTGGTGGACTCTTCTGAGAACTTGTTGGAGCTAAGCTGTGTGTACTTGCTCAGGATGGCATGGAATGGGAAGGAAAGATAAAAGAGGAATTCTGTTTTCTGGCAGTTGGAGAAATAAAGAGTTGCTTGTTAGAGGCACTTTAAAAGGCTCATTGGGCCTACAGATTTTTCGTGGGAGTGTCAATGGGAGACAATTTATTACACAGTCACAACACATCAGGAAAGATAACTTGCCTTAAAAAGAAAAAAGAAAAAAGGGGGTGGAGAAGGAATCATAGAATAGGAGACAGTCTCAGTGACTCAGTCTCAATGATTTCTTTGGTGAGAAAGAAGTTGGAATGCTGCAAGGCCAGGTCCATGTTCCCATATGTTGAAATTAGCTTTCTGAAGCTTTTTCTTTTTTGAATTCTTCAGTAACCCTAATGGCAACAGATGTTTCTGATAAAAATATCTAATACTCGACAAAGCAGACTGGCAACCTTCCTTGGTTTTCCAGCTGACTCATATGATTTCAAGATTTTATCCAAACACGTTAAGACCTATGAAAGCAATGGGAGAATTTACATAAATACCATGTCAGTAAATTGAAAGAGATTGGAGGAAAGTTTGTAGAGAGTATTAATATTAGTTTGTTTTTTTGAATTTACATGTGGTAGTCAGAGGTTTATGACTAATGTGTCCAGGGACAATTCTTCTGTTCCTTGCAGAAATTTCAGGAGCAGGTGTCCTTGCTTAGCTTTGCTTGTTTCATCATCATAAGGACTATCTGCTTTGCAAACATCAAAATTCTTTATTTTCTGTCTCCTGACATGCAGTTGCACTGTATCTGAACAACTAAGCAGGTATTCTATAAGCTGGAGTTGTTACTACTTATTGAGTAACTCTGTGCTGCATCATGGGTAGAACAGCACAATAACTTGTATTTATTTAGGGCTACTTCAACTATTTCACCCAGGCTACTGTACTAAGAGCCATCTTCCCACTGTGTCTATACTTCTATATATGACTGTGGTTGAGAACAGCAATATTTTTTGGTATAACAAAACCTCTTCTAAACATGTAATGATAATTACATGAATGTCTGAGATACCGTCAAACCCCAGTAGTGCGTAGTATTATCTCACGAACACTGCCTCTGCTTCGTATGTTTGGTTCTTTCCTCCGTCTTTGCTAGTGAGGACTGTGTATTTCTTGTTACAGGAGTGATGGAAGAGGATTCTGTGAAAGAAGGGAAGTAAATACAAATTTCCATGGATTTTAGCCACTTGAATGACTGAACACAGTAGCTCGTAGCAAGGATACAGCTCAGCCAAAAGTGCTGACACCCACTTAAGGCAATGCTTATAGAGAAAAACAATATGGTTTGTGATGCAATGCAAGCATAGGCTTAAATTGTGTTGATGTCCACCTGTTTTCTTGGGTTTAAATGTCTTTTAAGTAACTTGCATTAAAAACATCCTCCTTTCATGACAACATCTGAATATACATTTAAAACATTATCTGGACTGTTTAAATATGTAAGTTTAAAACAAATTATGAAGCAGACTTTGATATCTAAGTTCTGTGTTTAAAAACACTTTTTGTAAACACGAGTGGAAATAATTGCAGTAGGCTAAAAATAAGGTTATTGTTTACAAGTTGCTGTTTGACAACTTATTTTTCTCTAGGTTATCACAAACACTAAGACTACTTGCAGCTGTGTTTTCATTAATGACATTTCAATGAAGTGCTTTATCAATTACCTGACTTAAAATGGTGTCTTGAATATTATGATTAAAAATTAATCATTAAGTATAATCAGTGGAATAAATATCAATTATTAATTTCCAATTGGACATTGAATCTAAAGTTTCAGTTCACAGCATGCTTTTCAGGAACTAGCAGATAAATATTCAAATCAAACTCAGCAAAAATGGTCTGTTCATTTAATGTTAATTTAATTACTTTTTTAGCCGTTCTGTCAAGTGTTACTTTTTTTTTACTCATTAAAAACACAAAAATAAGTGCTATTTGGTAATGTTTATGCAAATTGTACTGTAGATGTAGGGGAAATCTTACTGTGGGGGACTGCTTTTAAACTCAAGGAGCATCTGGTAGCAAAATTCATGGGCCATATCCTTGGTGAGTGTAAATTGTCATAGGTCCATTGACTTCAACTCAGCTATGACTATATATACAAATCCCTGCACCTGTTAGTTTTTGACTTTTTAACACTAAACTTCTCTTCCTTTCTGATTCCATTTTAAAATTTCCGTTAGTGAAAAGTGCACAGAAAATTTTTTTATATCCATCTTGCATTTTAGTGAAGTCTCTCTGAGGTTTTAACCGCTTTCATGGGTATTTTCTGTTATCCCAAGAGAGCTGATCTTTAGATGATGATGAAGATGTGGAAACAAATGATTTTATGTGCCATAAGGTGGGTCATCTGCAGATAAAACTTTGGTCAGAGAATTAAGATGTTTATTCAGAGCATGGGGACAGGTAGAGAAGGAAGCATGTGCTGTTCTCCCACGGTGCTGGCCAAGGACATCTCCAACTAGGCAGGGTCCTACTACAAGTTGTGCCAACCATTGTTTAAACAAGAAATTGAATTTTAAGTATTCTGGTTTATTTGATATTTTCTCTGAAATTAAATATAGAAACCTGACCTGAAAGTACCAAGAGTTTTTCTACAGTAATACTAATATAGGTTTACTGTATTTTTGACAAGAGGAAAAGTACATAGGACAAAGACATATGAAAACTTAATATGTTTCTCTTCTCTGTAGATCTTCTCTGTGACCTGTTTCGGGGAGAGTTATTGACTGTTAAGAGATGTGAATTCATTTTAGCCATTGAAAAGTGATTCCCTTGTGACCTGACACTATGGCATGATACTTGTCAAGAGTGGGGGGAACATATTACAAAGGTTGTAGCGCCAGATTATAACAGTTCCCAGTTTGAGGTGCAATGTAAACAAACCATGGTTATATATATATATAAAAGACAGAAATCCATGACGTTTTATTATAACAGTTTTATAACAGCTTTCCTACACCTTAGTGTGATTTGCCTCTCTTTCACTAAACATAACGCTTTTATTCCTGTAATTCTTTGTATTTTATGTCCCTCTAAATAACTTCTAAGTTTATTATTTGAATATATATAAACAAACTGTTATCAAATTATAATTGTAAGTAACTTGTTAATTGTATTAAAAGTATAGATTGATATATATATATACATTTAATGTAGTCAATGTGATGGTCTAAATTGAACCTTCAGGATTTTTATCTTGCTACTTGGTTCAAAACCATGAAATGGACACTAGAGAAGCTGGTAATGTATCAAAACAAACAAACAAACAAACAAAAACAGCAAGAACAACAACAAAAAATATTTTCAACAGGTAAATTTTCAGTTTTGCATGCAGAATAATGAAACTTCAGAAGATCTGTCATATTCTTTTCTATGGAATCTCAAAACTCCTTCTTAGGAAACTACTTGAGTATTACTTACAATTCTTTCCTATATAGCTGTAAAGCCCACGGTTTTAATTGCTTTTCTTAATTACTACTTTATTTATTGCAAGGTGTTTAGTTCCCCTTTCTCCAGCTTGCTCCTATGCTAAGACTGATTTCTAGTTACTTAATTTTTACTGTTAGTTATTAATTATTGTGGCTAACAAACATTATTACAGGGAATACTCAGGGCTTGCTTATGTTTTAAACCGAAACTATATCGTATGGGTGTTGGCCTCCCTCGTTTCCAATACCAGCGCTGAATTAATTACAGTGAAAAATTAAGTTACTTATTGGATTATAAAATGGCTTCTCAATGTGTAACTGCCAGTAACAAAAAAATCAAAGATTGTTTTTTTCTAATGACTTGTCATTCACTTGCTGAGTCAAAATTCCCATTTCCGGGTTTTCTGGAGGAATTGAATTCCTCTTTCCAACTGATGCATAGTGTTGCATCTGTTATCAGGAAGAATGTTTTAGCTTAAGTTTCTCTTTGTCTTTTCAAGTTAAGTTTGTGGGAGGCAACCAGAAAAAACGTATCTTACTGGCAAATAAATAGTACCTCTAGTACCTCTCAACTCTGCATTCAAAATTCATTTCATGAGCCCTTACGCTAAATTTGCTTTCAAGTGCTTTTACCATTTTCAAGTAAAGATAGTAGGTCAGCTCTCACTTCATTTTCAAAGAACCCAATGTATGCTGAAAGCTGTCACTAGACTTACATGCATCACAAGATTATCTTGGTATTGAGCACAGTTTCCACAATTGCCTTTTATTTACTGGGACTTTTTTGTTTCATATGCCCTCTGGCCTACTCGGCTGTGACAGTTGCATACAATAGATTGTGTTACATAGATCTCATATAGTGTATTATACCCAGATGTATTCTTTGAGCATTTCAGATTTTCCATTCAGAAAAGCCTCTTTGTTTCCTAGGTATTTTCTTTTGTAGCCTTTTGTTCAGTGTTCCTTGTGTGTCACCTCTGGAAATACAGTGATGGTTATTGTGCGGGGGTAGCAGTGCTCGGTGTATTTTTGCAGTGCTTGCAGAAGCCTTGGACTTGTCTCCATGTACTTCTGGAGGACAGCTTTACCTTACCGGTATCTTGCATGACCTTGTGTACAGTTGTTTTCATACGGTAAATACTCATAGCTAAAGAAAGCCATTATTTCTGAATAACATTTATTTCAAACTATATAATAGAAAGCTACTGCTTTTTGCAGCCCATCCTCAGGGCCAGAGGGGTGTCTGAGCAGAAGGCACTGCGTGTCCTGCATGAGAGTATCTATCTCATCTCCTAACAGCTCAAAGACAGCAGGCCTGGATTCAAACCATTGGTGGCATTTCTCTGTCTACAGACATTTCCAGCCATGTGTGCTTGCTTTTGTTCCCATTCAGGGACACCTAGGTCTTCCCACAGCTCCTTTACAGATTCACATATCCCAGGAAGTTACGTTTTCCATTGTTAGAAGGAGATTCAACAGGCGCTGCACCACTGAGCCTTTTATATCACTTGTTTAATTCTCCCTTTCATGCAGATTTCTTCTGCCCACAAACCTGAAG
This sequence comes from Anas acuta, assembly GCF_963932015.1. Classification (NCBI taxonomy): domain Eukaryota; kingdom Metazoa; phylum Chordata; class Aves; order Anseriformes; family Anatidae; genus Anas; species Anas acuta. The sequence goes on along the minus strand of NC_089017.1, from coordinate 43,337,251 downwards.
GCCAACTATGTTTAATTGGGTCATGCAGTGTGTGTGTGATGAGGAACTTGCAGATTTCCCAATGTTTTCAGACCTTGTGAGCATGGTGGATCTTAGGTACACCTTATGTTGTGTATAAGACCAAAACACAGATGCTACTTTTAATTATGTGTTTTCCATACAGAAGGTTTTCCTCCTCTATCTGCATATTAGAAAAGCTAGTTCTCAACTTTTTTGTTTTTACGTTAAGATCACTTTCTGAGTCTGGAAAATTAATGGTATTCACCCTGAGAAACAAAAGTTGGTGTTTTAGAAAAAGGGACTGTTTAGCCATATTCCTTACAACATTGTTTTTAAACCTAAAGTCTGGTTTAAATCCACAATCTGACAAGCAGCTGTGAGGAGAGTTCTCTTAGTGGGAGAACTTACCTTATCTCACCTGCATTCCAACTGGGTTCTGTGAAAAACTTCTTACAAGTGACTTGTCCTTGAGGTAGTACTTTAGCAAAGGTGAAAAAGAAGGCCAAGATATAGGGTGTTCCTGACTCTTTGATGTATAAAATAAATAAATAAAGTTATGTTAAAATGAAGAAAATTATTGGTGGGAAAAGGCATTGCTGTCTTGAAACATTCAGAAAGAAAAATGGCGAATAGTATCTATGGCTGTAATAATACCTAGTGAGCTTGTAAGATTTCTGCAGGTAGGACAAATTCAAATCTTCTGGATTCCTCTTGTGGAGTCAGATTTCTGCTTTTACCAGGGTTCTTGATCAGAGCAGACTTTACAGCTCAAGGAGCAGGAAATTGAAGAGTCAGTATTTCTGCCTATTTTCAGCAGCTTTTAACTCTTGCTCTAATCAGCAACTGACTTGCTGGCATATGGTTTAGGGCATGAATCAAAGAAGCACATGGTTCCAAAGCCTCCTGTTTGAACTGAGCATGCTGCCTCTCCTGCACTATTTTATCAGATTTCCCCCACCTTGCTTTTTACTGCAAACACTTTGCCATGTGCTGAGTCTATATGTAGCAGAGGGAGGAAGGAGAAATCCATAAGGAGACTGTAAGTACCAGTAGTGCTGCCATTACTGCAGCTTTGTCAAAATCAAACATTTTGCTCAGAAGACTAACAATTTTCCCCCCTTGATCACTAGTAGTGGCCAAGCTGAGTTGTGTGACTTGACAAAGATATGTGTAGAGCAAGAGCTCTGCTTCAGTCAGAGTATCTGACATCAGGTTACTGTTTACTTTTGCTTGCATCCATGGTAATGGTCATATCCAGTTCAGTTTAATCAGCAGTTGACTACAACATGAGAGAGGGGAGCACATGTGTGTATATATAATATCTAAGCTGTATTTAGAAGTTCTTGACAGAAATAAATAAACTGAGCTAAGTAAGAGATCATACTGCTTTCTTTTGTCACCAAACCCCTGCTAGCTTTTATAGTTGGTTTTCTCTCTCTCTTTTTTTTTTTTTTCCTTTTCTCTTTTTCCCTGTTCTGGCAAGAGAGACCTGCACTAAGAGTTGAAATGTGAGGTACAATTTCACTTAGATACATTACAGACTTTGTTCTGCAGGATAGGGCTATAGGGGTAAGAATTTAGTCTTGAGAAAGAGGTCAAATAGGGGTTTCATATTCATTCAGCTCCTTATGGGAATTGCCGACTTCCTACTGAGGTGGTCAAGGATCATAAAACAGGCACAGAGAAACTGCTTTGATATTTTTGTCCCTTCAGGCATGATGCAGTTTTTGCAAAATTAGAGGTTTTGTTATTAGTGCGAAAGAATTTCACTGCAACATTTAATTGATCCCAAAAGACTCCTCTTTTGCTTCATCCACCACAATAGAAAAATTACCTATCTTTCTGGAAGCAGAACTTGTTTCAGAATTTGCAGACAAAAAGTTGTTCTGTAAGTATATAACAATCACACTATGGTAGGAAATAAGGGCCAGATATAGACAACAACTGCATGAGACACTTCATATCATAAATCAGCATGTTTCATCTAGCAGCTGTGTGATGGGTCAGGTCCTGTTAAGTCATCATCTTTCCAGGAAGCAAGGGAGGATTGATGCTCAAGTAATGATTGATAGTTCCAGCTTTTGGCTACCCTGTGTGGACAGTCCTGACTACCCTCCCTCCCACTTCCAGTGAGTTTATAACCTAAGGAATAGAGGTGACATTTCCCTGAAGAGATTTTTCAGGAAGAAGCAGCAGGGGAAAAAATAAAGGAACATTCTAAAATAGAATAGGATATCAAGAATAACAGGCTGCACTCAGCACTGTGTAGGTGCTGGGTGGTATGCTCATCATGGCTAGCTGTTGTCAGACTGTAGGTTTTAGTGCTGGTTTGGCCCAGATGGAGTTTTGTAGTTTTACACGTTTTCACTGACAACCTTGTCCTGCTTATGTGACATGCAAAACAGGAAGGATGAAGATATGTGTAGAAGAAATTGAAATATGTGTAGCCAAAACAGGTATCAACATCTGAAGGTAATAAATAGAGTATGAAATGCAGAAGAATATAAGAGTAATATTTCAAATATTGCTGGTATTGGAGGGGATGCCTCACACTTTTGACCTGACTGTTAGGAAAGATGACTAAGTTTTGGGGTATCCAAAGATTTCTCCAGAGTGATGTTTTTCCAGGTCACATTTTATGCTTTTTTTCACTACATCATGCAATGAGTGATGTGCTATGAACCCATCAAGCTAGTGGATCCTGGCACAGAGACTGTGCTGTGCCAGAGGAAATGCATGGTATAGTGGAGATTCTCTCTGAGAGTGCCCTCACTAGGAAGCCCCTTTGCGCAGGGCTCAGAGAGTTATCATCTACAGATCAGTATTATTTACTTGGGCTTTGAGGATGCTGTGTTGAATGACTGAGCCTTTAGGCCAGTCCTGTTATGTCAAAATATTTACAATGATGTCAGGGAGTTGAACTTGGCCCAAAAGCTCATTCAGTTGAAAAATGTATTAAACTATAGGTAGGAAAAAGAATTTGGTATTGACTCTGACCAGGCAGAGGAGGAAAGAGGTTAAAACCTTGATTACTTTTCACTCTGTTTACCTAACTAAGCATTCAAAACTATTTCTTATTTTAATTAAAGTTTGGCAAGGTGTCTTCTGCTGTTCACTACAGGAAATGAAGAAAGAGCAAGGGTGAGGTGGGAGAAGAGAACCAACTGTTTTTCTAATTGTACTGGATGCAGTTAGATGCCAAAACTGCATGTGGACATGTAACAAGATCTATGTTGCTGCCTCAGTCTAACAGCTTTTTAGTAAATTTATCTGTCAAACTTCATTACTATTAGAATATGATTTCAAAATTAATCTCAGGCTTTGTTTTACCTATTTTTTTTTATTTTTTTTTTCCCTAATAAGCTATTTACAGTGTGCCTCATTTGTTAATGTAATATTAATTTACTAGTGTAGAGAGAATTGAAGGAGAAAGCTTCATCTGAAGAACTGAACAATTTTAGATTTGCATTTTTTTGGGGGTTTTCTCCTTTTATAAGAATATGTTTTGTAAAAATTAATTGCGATATACAGTCCTAGACGTTGACTTATACCATCCTAACCTGTCTTTTGCAGAGAAGATTACCATGAAGATGGTTTCTGTCAGCCATACAGAGGCATTGCATGTGCACGAATCATTGGAAACAGGACCATATATGTGGACTCCCTCCAGATGCAAGGGGAAATTGAAAACCGAATTACTGGTAAGGTTATAGATCTCTGTAGCAGAACAGAAAACTATGGAAATATCCGATTCAGGTACAAGCAATGTTGTCATCCTTTTCAGTTTTTTAAGTCAATGACTAAGATATACTCTATTAAGACTCAAAGTAGGTAATCCATTCTTTCACTTGTGCATATAGCAGAATTTGAAGCAAGGAAGCAAGAATTTGAAGCAAGGAATTTCCTTGCCTTAAGTAAAATATCGGGACATTTTCTTTTAAACAACTTGTAGTTCCTTCTGGAACTTCTTGCATGACAGATTCCAACACACAATTTTTAAAAAGCAAATGCCTTCTCATGTAAAAATGAATAAATAAATAAGTTGTGCCTTAGTTTTCTTGAAATAAGTATAGTGGCATTTCCCTTGAGTTTCCTCCTGTACTGCATAATCACAGAAGAGTCTGGATTTCACACTGATTTATATAAAGCAAGAGCTGACCTTCCTGTGCTCTGCCCCTGCTGATTCCTTCTCTGGTCATCATTTCAGAACACACCTATAAAATGTTTCCAAAATGTTAATGACTTTTAATGGACTGTATATCAACACAGATTTTTCTTCGCTGGACTTTCACTCATCAGAGTGATCATTGATGATAGCAGCTGCAATTCTGATGGACACAATCAGAGCAAGCAAATCAATCTGTGGAACAGAGCAAACCTTCTATTGTTATATATGGCCAATTAGCACAGTCCATCAGGAGCTTATTTGCATCTGGCCAGATACAGCTAACTCATTGAATCTGAAATTTAAACAGAACTAGTTGCCAAAAAAAATCTTGAGTTTACTTGTCATCTCTGTCCCCTTAAATATATTACTTTAAAGGCTCATTGTCAAGCCAGAAATCCAGGTCAGTTTTTTTATCTTCTTGACATTAGGATATGGTGATCAAATCTGGGATAACTGAAACCTCAGTTCCAATCTTTCCTTGTACTTTTATGACTCATTTCCCTCCCTTCTTTCTCATGTACTCTGTTGGAATTGTGGCCTTTTTTACCATTCTATCACTAATAAATTCATAGTATTGATACCACATTTTTGCTATGACATCAAATCTGTCTTGACCAGATGCAGAAAATGGTTATTGATCAAGTCGTATTTGTTTCTGGAATATACAGCATGAACATTCATAATCTGGCTGGTGGTTCCCCAGTACCACCAATTATTGGTTAGCTTTTTGGAGGTTGTGGGCTGGGACACTGTAAAGGAGTTAGAGAGAATTTCTATTGTTAACTTTCTTTAGGCTGAAAACTCTGAACCACCGCATAGAACTGCCTAGTACCCAGCTAGGCTGTAATGATAAAGCATTAATAACTTAGCATTTTTAGGGTATATACATCTGAAGGACATACCAGAAGCCATGTGCAAACTATACGACTTCATAGTCCTACAGAACTATAGGACTTCACAATACGCTTTGTTCTTGAGTCTTCTCAAAAATAAAACAAGTGTTGCGATACTGGGTGTTCCCTACCCAAATGCTGGTATATTTTTGAAACTCCTCTACCTGGTTAGGTAAAATATCTGCTGTATAACTTCTCCTTAGATTTTGTTTACACTTTTGCCTGTGCTTTTTAAGTTTTTGGTGGAATTGCTTTGTACTCGGAACTGTACACCATTCAGTGGAGGTTGTGACTGGGTAACGGTGACACCTACCGTCCAACAGTACAACCACTTGAAAAGGTCACAGGCAACATCACTGCCCGTGTCAGGGGGGTTGGAACTAGATCTTTAAGGTCCCTTCCAACCTGAGCCATTCTATGACTCTATAATATCTACAGGGAATTTCCATTCTGGATTCAGAATGAAATCACTTATCTCTACTGCCTGTGGTGCTGCTTGGTCCTGGTCATGCAGTAATATGAGAAACAGAGCCTGGAAAAAAAAAAAAAGGAGGACACTTAGGGGAAAAACTTGAAACATGACTTAGACCGGAAGGCCAACAATAAAGAGTGCATCGACCTCACCCCTGAACCGTGGATATGTGTGATTAGCAATGTCTTTACTGTGCTGTTTAATATCTGTTTGACTGAAAAAATAAACCCCTCAGATGCTTTAATCTTTTCACATATTTCCCACATATTTCATTCAGATGTCCTCAACATGTTTCCCACATACTTTGTTCAGATGCTCTTCTTTCAGTCTTCAGTCTGGAAAGAGACAATCTGGAAAGAGACCTAGCAGTACAATAATAAATTCAGGGGTTTACCATAGTTTTGTAGGAGCAAGCAAACTTTGAGAAAGGAGCTTAGAAAAACATGAGTGGCTGATGGGGTTTCTGGGCCATTTCTGGCAGACTTGGAAAACCAAGGATCTTGGCAATGATATGCAGGGTTTGGATGGGGAAACACTTCATACTGCTGATGTTTTGCTCTCAGTACTGCTGCCCGCCCTTTGGCACATAGTAATCAGACTCTCCCTGTGTTTCTCCATCTGGATTTCTTGTTTCTGTGCTATGCTATCGCTACACACCCTTGCTTGCTTCCCATCAAAATAAGGCCACGATTATAAATTACGCACCTTTCCCTCCTGGCAATCTAAATTCTGTAACACTTTCACGAAAATTATTATGGAATTTCAGATATCCAACTGCTTCTGTCCTGCAAGTTGAATTTTTCCCTGCTAGTCTTAAGGACATGTACATCTCATAGCTGTTTTCTGAGACCTGATGTTGTGCTTGCATCCAGTATTGAAAGGTTACATTCCTGTATTAAAATCAACAAAGGTATAGGCTGTACAAAAGGCTGGAGCTGGGGCTGCTGCATGTGTGGTGTTTAGAAAGAGATAGGAGTTTCTCTCATAGCAGGTGGCAGCAGGAAGTAGATGGTAGGAAGGAGAGAGCTATACAAGAGGGAAAGAATTGATCCATAGATTAGAAAGACGCTGTTGAATGACTTGGGCTACTCATTTCCTTTCTTTTTACAATGTTCATAGGTGGGATGTGCAGTCTAGCAAGCCTTACTCAAAACTGATGTTTTCCAGTGTGGGATTGAATGTTTCTATGTTTAAAGCTTGATTCATCCCAGATATATGATGCACAACATGTACACTTCTCTTTTTTACTTCTCTCATTATTATTATTATTATTATTATTATTATTATTATTATTAGTAGTAGTAGTAGTAGTAGTAGTAGTAGTAGTAGTATAATTTATTTTATTTTATCATGCAAGAAAACTCTCAGATAAACATTAGTGTGTAGGTGGTGAGAGCTGAAGGAGAGGATCAAGTCATTAACCTCATCTCATCAATACTCATCTTAATGCTATCAGTATTCTGATATTGATTACATTTATTTTTCCCCAAACTGCTGCCAGTTAGGCTTCTCTTATAAATTAATAGCAATATCTCCCCAAATACGAATGGCATACTTCCTTTTGTCTGTCAAGACCTGAAAAACACTTGTCTTGCTTATTGATCAGAATGTCCATAGGAGAAAGAAGCTAAATGATCCTCATTCAAATTTTATCCAACTAGAAACTTTGGGAACTTTGGTCAGCATTCTGTCAGGTGAATCTTGCCTTGGATCTTTATCCTTTCAGGTTAGTCAAAGTTAGTCAAGTGCCAACAATTTACTCAGTTAGTTACATGGGTAACTTCCTAAGAACTGAGGTCCTACAAGCTAATCGCAGATGTCAGAGTGTCCCTGGGATGCTGTTTTTATTATTATTATTATTTTATTTTTTATTATTATTATTTTTTATTATTTATTTATTTTTTTTTTTTTCCTGCATTTGTCACCTGTCCTTTGCTTTAGAGATAACCTCATTGCCCTACTGCTCAGTAGGCTTTCAGAGCCTCAACTAGAGGTGAAAGATGTAAAAAGTAAATGATGTAAAAATTGTTTTGAATGTGTATTGTGAATTAATACTTAAACAGTGTTTTTATTCCTTCCTAGCTGCATTTACCATGATTGGCACTTCCACACATTTGTCTGATCAGTGCTCACAGTTTGCCATACCATCGTTCTGCCACTTTGTGTTTCCTCTGTGTGATGAGCGCTCTCGGACCCCAAAGCCACGGGAGCTGTGCAGGGATGAATGTGAAGTTCTGGAGAATGATCTCTGTAGACAGGAGTACAACATTGCGAGGTCAAACCCCCTCATACTGATGCAGCTGCAGTTGCCTAAGTGTGAGGATCTCCCACGACCTGACACACTGGAAGCTGCTAACTGTATACGGATTGGGATCCCTGTGGAGAGACTCAGCAGATGTAAGTTAATATACTGCTTTTTGCAGTGTTAATACTGACCATAATCTTGCATTGTTGTAAGGGACAGTTAGGACGGTGAGGAAGCTTAAAGGACAGTGCTTAGTACTGGAAAGGGTTCTGTCAACTACCCTGGGCTACAAAACTGTGTTCACAGTTTTGTGAACCTCCCTCAGATATGCCTGGGGCAGCAGTGCATTGCAGGCTTCCCTTCCCAGGTGCCTGTCCCCATCTCTGACTCCATTCTTACCTTTCTGGATGAGTCCTCCTGTACAGCTATTTGTGAGCTCTGTTTACATGTCAGTAAACCTTAAATATGCTGTGGAAGCTTCACTGGAAAAGTTTGCTAAGAAAGTTAATTTTCAATGTTCATTCTTTCTATATGGAAATCCACAACAGCACTAACTCTGTAAACTGAGCTTGGGGTGTAATTGTCTTTCTTTACCCACACAGGATGGGTGAAAATGTTAATCTCACTTCAGTGGATATATATTTGCAAACAGGAGTAGAAGGGTTGTTCAGTTGTCAGTTGTTATGTGCTGACAATTTCTCTGCCTGCTAGATTTCCTAGCTATTAATCACCAGCCTCCTACAAAGCTCAACAAGGAAGGTCCAAGAGACTAAAGATGGTTTAAAGTTCAAAGACTGATAAAATCATTCTGAATATCCGTTCTCTGAAGCCAGAGTTAGGAGCAGGGGTAATGACATAAGAGTAGGCATGCAAGACTTGCTGTGTGCTGATAAAGCAATAACCCAGTGTAACTGGGAAGCAGAATTAACTGAGAAAGTGATGGTAGAGTGGATAAGCCAGGGAAAATATATCAAGCAAAACGAATGAGCATAAAAAACAAGTCCAGCAATGATTTGGAAGTGTGGCTGCCTGTGACTGTCAAGAGATAGTGGTGCTCCCTCTGGTGGAACAGCTGCAGTTGAAATGCCCTCAATTTTTTTTTTCAGGAAATGAGAAACGGAAGCTTTGTGAGTGTTGGATTCCTGAGGGCTGGGGAGGGAGATTTAGAAAAATGAAGAAGGCAATGTTGCAAGCATACAGAAGAAAATGCATGTTTCAGTTCATTTGCTACATGTGAGAGACAACAACTCAAAAAGTATGGAGAGAGGGTAACAGCAAAACAGAGAATAAAGATAGTTCAGCAGATACAAAAGTGATGTATATAAATAGAAGAAAAGCTTGAATCCCTTTTTTATAAAGGAAAAAAGAAGAAAAACTGACAAGAGGCAATAGAAAATACAGCACTCGTTTCTCTTGGAAGTCAGCATGTCAGAAAATAAGATTATGAGAAATAAAGATGGTACAAAGTTTACACTGCTGGCACCAGAAGACTTTTCCTGAAATGAAACTCATAACTATAATTCAGTTGAATTTATCTTTTCCTGTATTTAAAGGTCCATACATGCTACTTAGTACTAACTGACATACAGAGTTACCAAATAATAGTGTATACAGCCATAAGCTGAGACATGCAAGGGTAGAATTCAGATGTATCTGTGTATCAAAGGGTACAGACTGCCACAGAACTGAAATTTCAAAAAAAAACAAACAAACAAAACACAACACAGCTTTGATTTAAATCCTGAAGTACCCAAATTCAAGTACTTAAATCCTAGCATACTTTGTTTTGGTTTTGGTTTATTTTTGCTTTGTTTTTGCTTTTTTACATAAGTGGCCTATGCACTTCAGCTGTTTTGGATTTGCTGGCCCCTGATTGTTTTGTTATTTGTAACTTTTCACCAAACCCTTTTTAACAGATCATCAGTGCTACAATGGTTCTGGAGCAGATTACAGAGGGACAGTCAGCGTTACCAAATCTGGCCACACTTGTCAACTCTGGGACTCCCAGAGTCCCCACAACCATGACCTGACAAGTGCACAGTTTCCAGAGCTAGGTGGAGGACATGCGTATTGCCGTAACCCTGGAGGTCAGATGGATGGGCCTTGGTGTTTTACAAAGAATAAAAACGTACGCATGGAACTGTGTGACATACCTTCTTGTAGTATGTATTCTCTTTCTTTTTTCCCCTACTACTGCCCCAAATCCCATGTGATTTTTAATTGTCCGTATTTTACAAGTGCAATTTACTTGGAGAGTTAAGTTTTCAAATGTTTCACTTACCATAATGTGGCATCCTTGTATTGTGTTATACACATTTAATGTTTTCTTGCCAGATGATAAATTTGTTATCTGTATGAGTTTGGTTCGCTCACATTACTCAGTGATATATTGCTTCTGCTCTGTGTGGCATCTTAGAGTCAGTGAAGATTTTTAGATCCTGTAGAGGGAGATATAACACTGCACTTGGTTGCAGGGAAACTGAGTGAAGCACAGAAGGGATGTCATGAAACAAATGATTGTATCAGAAGTGCCCTACGTTATCTGCTTGTAGATCTTGTACTGCACGACTGAGAGCAAAAAAAAAACAAAAAACAAAACAAACTGCCTCTTATAGCTTAATGCAGTCTGTTTGCTTCCCTGTATTGGTGCAGACTTCATTCTAGAGCTGCTACAGTGGTAATAGTCATTAGATGTGACAAAGCAATTTGGTACTGTGCTTCATTAGGAAGAAACCCATGTCATCTGCAGCAGCAAATGTACCATGAAAGCCATAAAAATGTTTTTATTACAGATTGCCTGTATATTTAAGAACGCTCAAAAATGATATGAAATTTCTAAGTTCACTTTTTTCACAGTAACATGGTTTGACATATACAATAAATTTCTACATTGCATGTAACATGGTATAATGTAACACGGGGATGTGGTTGTGGTGAAAGCAGTAGCCACAAATAGCAAAACCACAGACTGCAGAAGACTTCCTAGGCAGTTCCAGTGAATGTTTTGGACATCACTGTGCTGTCCTACAGTCTCTAAGTACCAAGTATTTCAGAAAGCTTCCAGAATAGTCTTATTAAATGTATTGATGGCCTTTTCATCGCTGTCTCACTGTAACATAAAACCACTTTAATTTTATTAAGTACATAGCAAACAATATCTCTGTCAGTGGGAGGTGAGATTTACTTTATTCTGGGTGGAAGTGGTACCAGTGGAGTTAAAAAGTGGAGAAAGTGCTGATGAAATGGCTGAGGTGAAATGAGAATGCCGGACTGTAACAGTGTGCCCTGGTTTATCACTTTGAGATTACTGCTTTATATACTGTGCTGAAGACTATTCACTTATTTTATATTCCCTGGACAAGATACTGCAATGACAGTCAAGGCTATATTCTGCAGTTTCTACAACTGGAAGCTTCAAAAATAAAGTGAAATAAACCATATGCTGGTACAGCCAACACAAACTGCATTAAATCTGGGAGTCCAAGTTTATCTTTGTACTGCTTGCTGCTATGTTTATTCAAATGTATTAGAAATATTTCATGGAAAATTATGAGGAAGGGGAGAGTAACACAACTTCTGTTTTCAATTTAGAGGTGTTTCCTTTTTGTTAAAAAGTATATTGTTAGCAATCATGGCCATTCGTTTTATTTATTTATTTATTTATTGTTAATGAATTAAAAATACTTATTATAAACGGTGAACATTTCTGTGCTGACAGGTCCACGTGACAACAGCAAAATGGGAATCCTCTACATCCTGGTTCCCAGCATAGCAATCCCTTTGGTTATTGCCTGCCTTTTCTTCCTGGTCTGTATGTGCAGAAACAAGCAGAAGGCATCTGCTGCTACACCACAGCGCCGCCAGCTGATGGCATCTCCTAGCCAGGACATGGAAATGCCACTCATTAATCAGCACAAGCAGGTATTTCTTCCCAGATTTTGCTTAGGCCACAGACTTCCAATGTGTCATGATTTACCTTGTTTCAGACTTTCTGTGCTGGAATCAAGACGTTTTGCAAGGCACCTAGTTTTCATATTGTGATGGCCATCTACTTTAGTGAAAATGAGGTCTCGCATTCACTAGCTGTGTCTAGAAATCTTGCCCTCAGGCAGCAGCTTTCGGTACGAAATATTTCATGACATCTGCACTTACCTGTCAATCCCCATTCTGCGTCCTGTCTCAGTGACTGGGAATGTTGTTATTTCTGATCCAATCTTCAGCCTGCAGCTCATATTCGCTCTTGGTAACAACAAGACTGGTTAGCTTGTTTCAAGCAGGGTGCACAACGGGTTTTCATCTTTAATCTGTTGGCTCGTTCTGCTGGTATTCTTAGCCACCACAAATGGGGAGCTGAGCCGAGATGCAACAGGCTATGTTTCACAAATGATGGTGAAACAAAAACAGCTTTGAGTTGCAGTCTATAGATCTCATCTCCTGCATATAATTTTCTGGGTCAGTTAAATGATCTTCATGTTAAAATCCTGTTCATATCTAATGCTGAATTTCTAATCAAAGCATTTACAAAGCACACATTCTCAAAAGCAATGCCCAGTTTGAAACAGTTGGCAAAATCTGCTCAAGATACGGCATATTTTTTTTTGCAGGATATTACTGTTTGTAACAAATGACATTGATTTTGTATGATAAGGAGGACGTTTCATGGCTAAGCCTGGGCTGTGTTGGAAACTGTCTGGTACAGTTCACAGTCTGTTCACAGACCTTGTTCCCAAATCACTTGAGAGGCTTGTTAAAAGAGGCTTGTTAAAGCCTCTTTCCAGCCTGCTCTGCTCCCTTCTGCTGCAGTGCCCTCTGTGTGAGTCTGTGCTGGCTGTGCCTGTCTTGGCCAGGTACTTCTCCAGCCCATGCTGCTTGGGACATGCCCATCAGATCACCATCATGAACTCCCTTTCTTTCCCTGCTAGTTGGAGATGGGAGGCAGTATCCAGGGATTTCTGACTTGGCTTTGCCGGCTTTTCCTTCCTGTATCAGAGGGAAGCTCCTTCCTCCTTCTGTTCCTCTTCTTTCCCACTCTTTGACACAGCTTGTTCAAGTTTTCTCAGCACCAGTGATGTGTACTGCTGCCCATAGGCAGGAGCTGTTGCTATCGTGCAATGGAGGAGGAAAGATAAATCTGATATTGGAAAACTGAAAGAGGGAGTGTTCAAACCTTCTTTTATTGGAAAGGATGTTCCAGTTCATTCTGCAGCTGCCAACTCCTCATTCAGTTCCCATGGCCTTTCGACACTGGGCACATCTGTGCTGAACTGTAGGGCAAGTGCACTTGCATTTAATAGGTATCATCATTAGCCTTACTTATTCTGAACTGATTATTCATCTAGCTTGCAGGAAATATGGTAGCTCCTTCATTGAAATAATTATGATCATCATCTTGCAGCATAATTCAATTTACACTTCTGATAATAGTATAAATAATTTCAAGGTAAACTGTAAAATCAATATGCTGGTGTGAATATACAAAAAAGTTGAAATGTTATTTTGACACAATTTATCTTCCATTCAGAGCATTTAACTACTGTGAGCTTTTCTTTAATAGATTCTGTTGTTCAGAATCACTGTGATTTTTACTGATTTTCTTTTTTTGTTTTGTTTCAGGCTAAACTTAAAGAAATTAATCTGTCTACTGTACGGTTTATGGAAGAACTAGGAGAGGAGAGATTTGGAAAAGTCTACAAGGGGCATCTTTTTGGTACTGCACCAGGTGAACAAACGCAAGCTGTTGCTATCAAGACACTTAAGGACAAAGCAGAACTGGCTCTTCGGGAAGAATTCAAACATGAGGCAATGATGAGATCACGATTACAGCACCCAAACATTGTTTGTTTGCTGGGAATTGTGACAAAGGAACAACCCATAAGCATGATTTTCAGTTATTGCTCCCACAGTGACCTCCATGAGTTCTTGGTGATGAGATCTCCCCATTCAGATGTTGGCAGCACTGATGATGACAAGACAGTCAAATCCACTCTGGAACCAGCAGACTTCTTCCACATCGTGACTCAGATAGCTGCAGGAATGGAGTATCTTTCAAACCACCATGTTGTTCATAAGGACTTAGCCACTAGAAATATATTGGTGTTTGATAAACTGAATGTGAAAATATCTGATTTAGGCCTTTTCAGGGAAGTTTATGCTGCTGATTACTACAAACTGATGGGAAATTCCCTTCTTCCTATCCGTTGGATGTCCCCTGAGGCTATTATGTATGGAAAGTTTTCTATTGATTCAGATATATGGTCATATGGAGTTGTGTTGTGGGAAGTTTTCAGCTATGGCCTGCAGCCTTACTGTGGTTATTCTAACCAGGATGTCATTGAGATGATCAGGAACCGACAGGTTTTGCCATGTCCTGACGACTGCCCAACATGGATATACACTTTGATGTTGGAGTGTTGGAATGAATTTCCCAACAGAAGACCAAGATTTAAAGATATACACAACAGACTTAGAACGTGGGGAAACCTTTCAAATTACAACAGCTCAGCACAAACCTCTGGGGCAAGCAACACCACACAAACAAGTTCTCTCAGCACAAGCCCTGTCAGTAACGTCAGCAATGCTAGGTACATTGGACCAAAGCAGAAAACTCCAGCTTTCCCTCAACCGCAGTTCATACAAATGAAAGGGCAGATGAGACCGATGGTCCCACCTCCTCAGCTCTACATTCCAGTCAATGGTTACCAGCCAATGCCCGCCTATGGTGCCTATTTGCCAAATTTTTACCCTGTCCAAATTCCAATGCAAATGGCTCCTCAGCAAATGCCCCCACAGATCATTCCCAAACCAGGCTCCCACCACAGTGGGAGTGGATCCACCAGCACAGGCTATGTAACAACGGCTCCTTCCAATGCATCGGTGGCCGACAGGGCTGCTCTGCTCTCAGAGGGCACAGATGACACGCACAACGGAGCAGAAGACATTGCTCAGAATCCTGTCCAAGAGGAGGAGGAAGAGGAGGGGTCTGTGCCAGAAACAGAATTGCTGGGTGATAATGACACACTTCAGATGGACGAAGCAGAAATTCAGTCTGAAGCCTAAGAAATGTGGCCTCATTACTAAGGATTTCACATCACTTCTGTGATTGGAGACTGTAGATCTTTAGGCTAAAGATCAATGAATTTGATTTGACTAAAAGAAGCACAACCAAAAATCTACACCCATGTAAATTACAGCAATAATGATATAATGGGTTTATTGACCATTGTCACCATCAGCATTTTGCAAATATGATGGTATGGAATTGCTGGGTTTAATCTTTTTTACAGTCCTACAGTTCTTGAGGGAAGCTGCTTTTCAGTAATGTACTGTTGCTGTGCAACATATTGCTGAGTAGCATTGCACATCATGTATATCATGATATGTGAGTGTAATGTTAGTGAATTATGCTTAAACCAATAACACAAAAAGGAATCCAACTACAGTTGCCCTCAGCATATAGAAGTGCCCTGGTTGTGATGAACAGCTTAGTTTATAGTATTTATCTCTTTGATATAATGGACACAAGATTGTTGTTTGCTTTTTGAGTCTGAAAAACTAACAAGTTGAGAATACTGATCCATGGTTGTATTATAAGGAAAGTAGAGAAACCGAACGTAAAATTGGCTGTGCTGAGTGAGACCATGGGTCTGTCTAGCCCATATACGTGTCTCCATAGACAGTCAATAGTGCTTGCCCAGGGAAGAGTACAAGGGCAATTTCCCTTGAACCGTTTCCCCAGGGTATTTCTCCAGGCTCCAGCAACTTGTGGCGTAGGGACTTCCCAAGCCAGAGGTGGAATTTTTTTTTTTTGTTGTTGTTTCATTACCTTCAATGGAATTTTCTTCCATGAATTTATCCAAAATGATTGGGAACCCACAAAAACTTAAAGCATCCACAACAACCTGTGGAATAACATGAGAGAAGAGAGGATGTCTTTCTTTCATCATTCCCAATAAATGACTGTGACAGAAGCTTCCAAATGACATCGTCCGACTGCATTTGTGGATGAAAGTATTTCTTCTCTGCTGTGTATTTTCAGCAGCAAGCAGCCTTAATACACTGTTAATCAAAAATGGGGATATTGTAGGTATGCACTAACTTAACAATCCAACTTTAATTGCATATTGGTTGTCAAGTAAAAAAGGCTCCACATACATGTTCCTACATTGTAAAAATGTTGGGGTTTGTGCGGGGTTATAAACTCACTTGATTTACTGCAATTACTGCTGGATTGCATGTGAAACCATGTGTTTTTTTTTCCTGCCTCTTTAGTGAAAATGGTTCTTTGAACTTTAGAAGACCAAAATAAGCAATATTGTACAGAGTGCTGGTTTTGTCTTCTATTTGCAGGATGAATCATGTACAGACCTTAAAATGTAATTTATGTTTTACTACATTTTATATGCTTTTTTCTTTGAAATATTTGGATTTTTTGAACAAATGACTTTATAACTTAATCATTTACAATATTCACATGTGGTACAGTTTTATTGTATTGCTGTTTCCTTTTGTTAAACATGCAGACAGGTCCATACATTTCACGACTCTTTCTGTAATACAAGAAATACACATTCTCGTTGTAGTATTGTAGCCAACACACACTATAGCTATAAGTTGTACGTCCAGAACATGGAGTATTCAATAAAGTAATGCAAAAAGTATGATTAAGTATGTTATCTTTATAGTTCCTACGGCTGTTTTTTTGTTGTGGTACACGTCAAAGTAGAAATGGCCACAGTCCCTTAGGTTACAGATATCATGCCTAAACTATTGATTGTTTTGTTGTGCGTGTTTTTTTTTTTTTTTTTTTTTTTTTTAATTACATGGGGATACATTTTAAGTCATGTATCATTGTGATCTAAACTCTATGTTCATGGTATGGCAGCGTTACTTGTTTCCAGCATTTCACCTGGATTTGGAAATGCACTGGTAGGAATAAAATATGAAAACTTTATTGCTTGTGTTAATATAATGCAGCTTTGGGTGCTATTAATAAATAAAGGATAAATAAAAAAAAAAAAATGAAGTTTATTTACTCTAAGTTCTTTGTTTCTCCTAGGTTTCTTGTTCTCATGTTCATATACTTCATTAATCAACTACATTCATCCAAAGGGACCTGGACAGGCTGGAGAAGTGGGCCCACGTGAACCTCATGAGGTTTAACAAGTCCAAGAGCAAGGTGCTGCACCTGGGTGTGGGCATCTCAGACATGAGTAAAGACTGGAAGAAGAACTCACTGAGAGCAGCCCTTCGGAGAAGGACTTGGGTGTTCTGGTGGATGAAAGGCTCAGCATGAGCCAGCAGTGCATGCTTGCAGCCCAGAAGGCCAACTGTGTCCGGGGCTGCATCAACAGAGGACTGGCCAGTAGGTCAAGGGAGGGGATTGTCCCCCCTCTGCTCTGCCCTTCTGAGGCCCCACCTAGAGTACTACATCCACATCTGGGGTCCCCCAGCAGAAGAAGGATGTTGATCTGTTAGAAGGGGTCCAGAGGAGTGCCACGAAGATGATCAGAGGGCTGGAGCACATCTCCTGTGAAGAAAGGCTGAGAGAGCTGGGGCTGTTCAGCCTGAAGAGGAAAAGGCTCTGGGGTGACCTAATTGCAGCCTTTTGGTACTTAAAGGGGGCTTATAAAAAAATGGAAAGCAACTTTTTACTCAAGCAGATAGTGACAGGACAAGAGAAATGGTTTTAAATTAAAGAGGGGAAATTTAGATGACAGGTTAGGAGGAAATTCTCCACTCAGAGGATGGTGAAGCACAGGTCTCCCAGAGAGATTGTGGATGCCCCTTCCATGGAGATGTTCAAGGCCAGGTCAGATGAGGCCCTTAACAACCTGATCTAGTGGGAAGCTGAAATAAAAGGCAGGGGGGATTTGGGTATAGCAGTCAAATGTGCCAAAGCAAAATCTTGGTGCATGACAGCATTTTCTTATGGTTCATGTCTCCCAGAGCACAAAGAGCCAAAGGGCTATAGTATCCGATGGTGCCTTGGGCAACCACATTGAGCATCTGACTCCTGTATACAGTAAGCACTGTAGATGGGAGAATGGAATTGTAATCATAGGGCAGGGAGGACTGGAGTGTCATAGTCTAAGTGGGGAAACTAAGTGATAAAACTAACTTGCAGATGTGCATTCCTCCTGCACCATGCTGGTGCAAACTAGCAAGACCACCATCTGCATCCAGTTCTGGCACTGTCTGAGATTTGAGTTATTGAATGATCCTTTCAGCTGCCTTGTCTATTGGGACTATAGGGAGGACAAAACCATAAACAGCACAATATAAACAAGTATGTAAGAATAAAGGATTCATCCACAGTGCAAACTGATAAGTACAATTGGCCTTATTATTACAAGCTTTGATAGGCAGCTTCATTCATTCACCATCATATTCTCACCATCACGATTCTCAGTTTCCTCCAATGATTTCCCTAAAGTCTGACCCAGAAAGACATGTTTGTTGCATGGCTTTGAACATCATAATAAGTCAAGGGGAAATTTCTTCATAGTAACTGTAACTCAGACTTTTATTACAGATATGAATTTGAATCTTGTTTCTTACATTACCGGAAGAATTTATTAGATATCACTTGACTTCGTGTTTGGACAAATCATCTCAATGGCCATGTGGGACTGAAGGAAGTAGGTCAGATGCTTACTAGGCAGGAGCTCAGGGACACTTTTTGGGATAAAGCACTTTTAAAAGATGTCAGACCTCAAGGTGTTTGCCAAACGAATATAAGGATGAAACAGCCACAGTCATATAATTAAATAATGTCATGTTTTACTGTTTTTAGTTGGACCTTGAATAAACAGTAACTCATAGTTGCTAGCTGGCTAGAATCTACCAGAAAATATTCTCTGAAAGAGCACTCCAGTTACCCTACAATATGAAGAAGAAATCTGCTAGCAAAGTCAGATTCTATCTCAAAGAAAGTTCTGAATTCATATTGGAAGGAATAATATACTTTCCTATTGTATAAATAAGTTTACAAAATGTTATTGCATGGCAAAAGTCAAGTTTGGGGAATTTTCTCACAGACACAGGGAAAGGAGTACTAGAAGATACAGTATGAACAATGACATGGCTCTGTGAATGAGGTTTACTTTTATATTATTAGAAAATTGAATTTTGGTCTTTCTTTTTTTTTTTTTTTTTTTTTTTCTTCCCAAAGTGACACTGTGTAATCTTTTACTTTTGCCCAGCTTGCACATATAACAAATTGCTGGCTCCCTCAGTCAGCTATATGAGGTTTGGACAATCAAGGAGTATTATATGTACTCAGCTGGCAAGGTGAACCAAGCCCATGATAATCTGGTAAGGCTTTCCCTAGACCAAAATGTACTGCAGCTACTGTATTAAAACATAGGAGAGTTAGTTTTACAGGGCTTGCTTTCCAGAAAAATTCTGTAAAAACACTTTGTACCCAATACTCCTGTCTTGCCCTATGCTGGGTGTTGAAGACTGTAGCACCAGGACTCTAAAGCCACTGCTCTTCCTTGACAGATACTTAGTGGGGGCTCCTAACACTGGGTTACAACTGCAGAAGGCTGGGTCCCTTGGCTTGTTATGTGATCCCAAGTATAAGGCAATCTCTGCACGTGCATGCATGCCTGCTTTTAGAAGACAAGATATAAAACAATAACACCACGTTCAGGGCCAAAAGAAAAGTATGTGCATGCACATACGAATGTACATGCACACAAAAAGCAAAGGGCAATGCATATTCAGATAAATACAGTTCACTAGGGGATGTTTCTTCATTTACCCTCTGTGGAATGTGCAGATGTTCCAGGGCTGCTTGAGGTATTATGCAGGTTTGAATCCAAAACTAGCTTCTCCTAGTGCTCCAGAAACTCTTTGTTTGGCACTACTTCCAGTCAGCCACAGTACTTGGGATTGTGCCAGGAAAAAGTCTGGAGGACAGCTCGGCACAAGGACTCCTCTGGAGCACTGCTCTAGTGCTTTGGGGGCTCAGCCAAGCATTTCATATGGACCTCAGAGTATGGATACCTACCCTGACAGATCTATGCAAGTGACCTTTAAAGTAAAGTACTGCTATGCTGTAAAGCACACATGCTGTTGTAGCATGAGTGTGACTCCAGTCAAAATTAGATCTTATGCAAAGTTTGTCTTCAGTGTTTCTTCCTGCCTTGGTGTAGGTGGCTTCTGGCTTGCAGAAAACACGGATGATAGGCTCCTTCTGGAAAGACATGTATTGCAGGGTCCACCAAATCGCTATTACTGAGCTTAGAGAGGTTTTGTTGGTGATACTAAGTGGCCATGTGAAACCCCACCATGCCAAGAGGAGAAGAGAGAGCACTGGTCCTTTGAATAGCAGCATGGATGGTGGGCCTACTCCTATGGGAGCGTATAGTGTCCACACCAAGGTGCATGACAGCTGGGCCACAGCTTGAACAGGTATGCCTGAGGTCCTGCAATCAGACACAACAGCAAATTGCCTGGCTGAGACAAGTATCCAGACCACTCAAGTTTGGTGGCCCACAGTTGGCCTGGTGTACCCAGAAGAGCTGAGAGCAGCCTTGTGAGGTTTCTAGCTCAGGAGCAGAATGGGTACCTCCTTGTGTCAGCTGCAGGCACTTGACTGTCAAAAACAGGTGTGGGGGAGCTTTGGGGCCTTTAGGTGGGGAGAAGGTGGAATTTCAACCATCACAGCTATGCTCCCAATCTCTCCCCAACTCCTGTGTTGAGCATCTCAGCACTCTGCCCAATCCAGACCTGGTCCAGTTGCTTTACATAGAGTACATTAAAAGTATGGTTCTACATTTTAGCTGAAGTTAGCTAAAATTAAGCTGAATGTTAGCTAAAATGAAGCTGAAATTAGTGAATCTTTAGCAAGATTGCACAAGCAGAGGGAAGTAATATAACTGAGGTTATGGCAGGAGCTGGAAATAGTATGGGGTTCACAGGGTTGTAAATCTCCAGGAGAGTCGGAATTTAAAATAATACAATACTGAGGGAACGCAGAATCCGATGTAGTTACTTCTCATTTCTATTGATCTGAAAGAGGAACTTTACTTTATCTCAAATGCAGTGTACCTGATGGTTTAACTGTCCTTTTAAAGACCTGTGTCTAAAACTGGAAATAACCCATCTGTTTAGTAGGTTCTTTTGCTAACTCTAAAACTGGTGGAATTAGAAAAATAAAACAAAATAAAATTAATGCATTCATTTAATTGAACATTGGTTTCCATGCACAAGGTAATAAATAATCATAATGGAGATTTACAGAATATGGCTTTTATTGCCAAGTATTTTATATTTGTTACCGGAGAAGATGTTTTATGTAGGAGCCACCCTCCACATAGTGTTTCAAATTTCTTTTCAAACTACTATAGTGGAGACATTGTGAGCTATTGTAATTTCGATTCATAACAATCAGTTTTAACAATCTTACAAGGTTGTTGCCTAACTCTAATTCTTAGTCTTCTTTAAAGGTAACTATTTGATATATATCACCATTAATAAATGAAAGGAATTCCTTTCAGAACCACAAAGGACATTGTAATTAACAACATGATGGTAGGTAAGAAAATAGGCAGCAAACTAGAGAAGTAATTGACCACATAGGGACTGTCTCTTAAGTCATTTAAAAACAGAAATATTTCAGGTGCATAGCATTAATTTAATTTAGATGTAAAATGATTGCAGCTGAGGCTGATTATTCTTGAACTGAGGGAATAGTCTGTGGTTTTACAGTTACTGTAAAAATCTACAGCTCTTAATTCTATGAATACATTTTTCATAAACTGACATGGTTTACCATTTAATTACTTTCACATCAGATTTAAATTAAATATATATTTGAGAGGTAAGCTGAAATATTAGGAGAAATATCTTCTAAAAGAGCTAATAGCCATATGTTTTTCATACCAAGGAGGGGACGTTGTGTTTAAGTTTTTCCTACTGTCTTGTTTTCACATCAACTGCGTCTCCTTGGTGCATTTTTCTGTTCCCAGCTGTTAGGTGATCATTTCTGCATAAATTATCAGGGAAGTATTTTAAATTATAACCTGTTAACACTGAGAGAACTGGGAATAAAGAATTTGTTTCTTTATGAAATGAAGGTATTTTGTTCCATCTTTGCTTCCTCTGTTCTTTTTTCCTTTAATATATTCTTTGCCCTTGCCCTCTCTTAGGTATTTCTCAGAGGACAACCACAACATTCACTAATGCATTTCCTCCATATGAAATATTGTTCTCAAAAGACAGACCCAGTTTTTATATTTATAAATAGATATGTTTGTGAATGAACTCTGTCTTGACATGTTGAAAAGCATGCAGTGGTAAAAGCATAAGGGTTTTGTTGTTCATTAACTTGCAAACCCAAGCATTTCCAAACAAAAGGGTGTGTGGAAGCAATGACTTTGGTTTTCAGTGTAAGTTCACCTCTGACTTTGCTGTGGCCTGTACTTCTACATCCTGTATGATTTTCTAACACTTTTCTATCTTTAAAGGTTCTGGCTTTTTGTCAACATTCTCCAGCATCTTTGTTTATAACGAGTGACTATCTTTGTAATTTTTTTACTCATTCTGTTAACCAGGTATCTGAAGTGAACAGTTACATTCAGATAGTTGTCTGCAGCCTTTAATTAAGCAATTTATTTCCATTGCAGTCAAACCCTGAGTTATCTCTATAAATTAGGAATGCAAGTCTTATTTGTAAGATTAGCTAAGTAAATTAAAACTTTGTTTCTACAGCACGAAGTGGATGTTGTAGGAAATGTGGAAAACTCTGCTCCCATACAAAAGACTCTTTTGACAGACTTCTAACTCCAGTAGAAAAACTTGTTAGTACACCTTAAATCGAGTACTTGGAAAGTGTGAAGACAGCAAGAGGTTCAGCTAACTAACCAGCTCCCTGTTGGACATGTGAAGAAATGTTCCTGCTTCACTGTGAAAAAAAAGGTATTAATGTGAGATTGTGGGGGTGAGGGTGCATCTGGCATCCCACAGATGACATAAAGAATGAAACACATCCCTGGTTATCTAAAGGACTGTGCCTGGGTATGAAAAAATGTGCTTACAGTAGACCAATGCTTATAGAATTGGAGAAAGAAGAGTTCACTAACTATATGCATTACTGTTTCATGTGGGTGGGTTATCTTGATGCCTGTTAAGGGTGCTTTTGTGGAAAGAGCTATTCCACGTTGAAAAAAAAAAAAAAAAAAAAAAAGAAATCAACCCAAACCACTGCAATATTAATTTCTGAAACAGTTGGGATTCTTCAGACATTCTCCTAAAGACACAGCAAGGGATTCTACCGGTCCTCCTTACCTGCTTTGAGCTCAAGCTGGTCAATTCATCTGACTCTCTGTGATGGAGGTGACTCAGCACTGCAGGAAGCCAGAGGCACAGGACTAATTACTGGGCAACAGCTTTATGGTGACACCGTTGGAGGTAGCAGTCTGCTAAACAGACTCTAACTAGGTATTAGACACTGCCCTAACTAGACCCAAATCTCCATGCCTGCTTATCTTTCCTAACAGTGTTTTTCTGATGTGTGGGATTAAACACAGACTGAGTGCCTTCCCATGCTTTTTGTGTTGTGCAAAATTATTCAGCCTTCTGTTGTTGTTTCTTCTGTAAATAACAATGTTTTGGACTGCATATGGGTATTCTGAGGGGAAACTCATGAGATACAGGGGTATTCATACTACAGGAAAACGTATTAGCCTCCTGATACTGTATGCCTCATGCTAGAAATGTCATGAGGGCATTACAAAAAGCCATCTTCTCCTGCTGCTCAAAAGATTATTGTGTCAACTGCTTGTGAGGTTCTCGGGCTTAGTCTGGGCTACAGACATACTGGACATACTGGAGGCAGATGTAGCTTTTTTTTTTTTTTTTTTTTTTTTGCCTTTTTTTTGGGGGGAGGAGAGGGATATTGGTCTGAAATGAGTAGGTGCATCTTATAATGACAAATGGTCTTGAGGCCTGAACCAAAGCCCATTGAAGTCATTGGGAAAAACTCTTCAGTTTCAAGAGATTTTGGATTAAGGCCATAAGAAACATTCATCTTGTTCTTTTAGATAAACACTCCTCATCTTGTAATCAGTGTTATTAAAACATGGGTTATAAAATCTTCTTTTTTCTTTAATCGTACCTTTAATACAGAGCAAACATTTTATTATTTTCTGAATAACTTAAAAAGCCTGTGATTTTATTTTATTTTTCTTTAAACATGGCATTGTAGCATTATAACACCTTAAAATGTTCTGTGCATACCAAAAAGAATTCATGGTACATACCATATCTTCTTGTAATCACTTTGTTCACTAGCCTATGCCGTTGGGAAAATATTTTGCCAAAATAACTTGCATTAAGCCCTCTTTTTTTTAAAAAAAAAAACAACAACAAAACAACTTTGTGGCTTTGCTTGGAAATCAGAGTACATATTTGCAATAATCTGCTTTTAATAAGTGGGACTTAATATAACTACTTTTATCATGCATTTTTAAGCATGTTAATATATGAGAGGTTTTGGGGAAGGGGGAGCAATTTGGTATTGTAGAATCATAGAATGGTTTGGTTTGAAGGAACATAGTTTCAACCCCCCTGCCATGGACAGGGACACCTCCCACCAGACCAGGTTGCTCAAAGCCCCATCCAGCCTGGCCTTGAACACTTCTAGGTATGGGGCATCCACAGCTTCTCTGGTCAACCTGTTCCAGTGCCTCACCACCCTCAGAATGAAGAACTTCCTTATGTGTCATGTTAACCTACCTATCACTACATTCCCTCACAATGAACCCCTCTCCAGCTTTCCTGTAGGCCCCCTTGAAGTACTGGAAGACCACTCAAAGTTCTGCCCAAAGCCTTCTCTTTTCTAGGCCAAATAATCATAACTTTCTCAGATAGTCTTCACAAGAGAGGTGCTCCAGCCCTCAGATCATCTTTGTGGCCCTCATCTAGGCTCACTCTAATAGGTCCGTGTCCTTCTTGTGCTGGAGGACCCAGAGCTGGATGCAATGCTCCAACTGAATTTTCACAAGAGTGAAGTAGAGGAGGAGAATCACCCCACTTGACCCTGCTAGCTACTCTTCCTTTGATGCAGCCTAGGATGTGGTTGTCTTTCCGGGGTGCAAGCACACATTGCTGGCTCAACATTGAGCTTTTCATTATCCGGTACCCCCAAGTCTTTCTCTGCAGGGCTGCCCTCTATCCATTCTCTGCCCAGCATGTATTTGTGCTTGAGATTGCTTTGACACATGTGCAGGGCCTTGAACTTGGTCTTGGTGAACTTCATGAGGTTCATGTGGGCCCGCCTATCAAAACTGTTAAGGTTCCCTTGGAGCCTGCAGGTGTGCCAGGAACTTTTGGAAGGGATATACCTTCATCATGAGGTGCATGTCTGACAGGGTGTGCCTGAGCAAGGGAGAGAAGGGTCAAGGGTCTAAGAGCAAGCTTTTGCCCTGCTCTGTGGCAGCATTCTTTGAAGACAGCCAGAGTCTGTCAGAGTGGGAACCTGGGGGCTGGGGCTGCCTCTCAAATGAGTCCTACTGGACCCAGTGCTGCTACCCTGCTGGCCATAGCTATGGGTTCTGTTTTTACTTCTACCTAAGCGTCTGTCCTGGGGCACAGGGCCTTACAAGGCCATTGTGGCATCTCCATTTGGCTATGGGGAATACAGCTGTGGATGCTAACAACTGCCCAGAGCCACATATAGGCATCTGGGAGGGCAAGGTGTACAGACACCATCTTGAATACTGGTGAGATTTCTCCTGACCCTCTCCCAGAAAAAATCCTACAGTAAGGAGGTGCTCATCTCTGTCTCATCAGGGATCTTCTCTGTCAGCAAATTGGTGAGATCAGGCTTTCAGATTGGGTTGTTAGTGCTTTCTCTCTTTAGGACGGAAGTACAGTGCAGCAGACCTCCTCCTGCTGCTTCAGCACTTCTGCTTCTGGTTGGCCCCTGAAAGTGGGGAAAAGAATGGTAATGATAGGAGGAGAAGCTTTCTGGAGTCCCATAAGACATTTTGTGCATGTCAAATGCAGGTTTTAGATAATTTTATTTTTATAAAAATCAGTTTGCATGTTCTCTATGTGAGTTTAACACAACACATTTATACTAGTGCATAATGTAGCAATTTGGTAATAAAGTAACTTCTGCATTCATCTAGTTGCTTTGCTTTCACTTGGTGTTTTTCCAGATGTTGTTATCAATGCATGATCTTGTATACACATTTTCCTCTAGTACTTCTCTAAGTGATTTCTCTGTACTGGGTTGCAAGTTTAAAATTGTGCCAAATCTTTCTAATGCCAGCATTTTGTATTTCTATTAAACATTGCAGTGGAGTGTCAAAATAATTAAGGTGTGAAGTTTTCCTAAGAAAGTGTCTTATTTTCATTGCTCTGAGGAAATGCTAGACATGATTCTTCAAGACTTTTTAACAACAAATACGGAGAAGCCAGAATATTTTTGAGTTTGAGCTTGAAGTCAATTGTACATATTTTACATTATTATTTGTTTAGATTCCTGCTATACACACATGCATGTGCATACCTTTGGATTCCCACAAAGGGTGAGAAGACTATTTAATGAATGCATACTTGCAAAACTGGCCAGTACTTTCCAGTGTTTTAGAAGCTGTATTAATCAAACTGAACCACATTTTCTCACAACACAGTCAATTACAATGTTTTGGCAAGGGGTGCACTTTCAGAACTTTCTAAAGTGTTTTTTTTTTTTTTTTTTTTTTTTTAAAGTAATGGTTTTTAAATTTATTTGGAATCCAGCAAACTTCTGGCAAAGAGTTTTGTTTTGTTTTGGGAAGCAGAATGACATTTCACCTAGCGTTACGAATTCTTCTAAA
The DNA here is from genome assembly GCF_963932015.1 of Anas acuta. Classification (NCBI taxonomy): domain Eukaryota; kingdom Metazoa; phylum Chordata; class Aves; order Anseriformes; family Anatidae; genus Anas; species Anas acuta. The sequence continues at coordinate 43,310,640 of NC_089017.1, read as the reverse complement.
TAAAGGAAATTGCAGTGGAAAAACTTGGTCTTTTGCTTTTTCTGTATTATAATGTCTCTTTCCATTGCAATTTTGCTGTACTAATAATAATTAGAAAGTACAAATTCTCCCAGCTCATTTCAGAGCAACCTCAGGAGTATTTTTCATTTATGTTACTTTTTTAATCTTATGTCATGGTCTAGTCCCTGCAAGGAAACCCCAGCCCCACCGGAAAGCACAAGTGAGATCTCAGCAGTGCAATCCAAGCAGATAAACCCTGCTGTGCCAGTGCTGGTTTCACTGAATTTGGGAGACATGCCATCTCAACAACTCTTTAGAGTGAATCTTGACTGTCACAGGTTTAGCATTTCTGGTCTATCTAGATATTATTTGAAGATCCTCCAGTTTTCAGAGTTGCCTTTGCTTCAGAACAGAACATTTAGAAAAGAAACATGGGTGATTCACTTTATTGTAATTTAAATTCCAGCTAGTGTTGAAACTCAAATAAGAACAGCCATTTTAAAACTAGCTTGCTGTTGGTCTCTGACCTTGGTCTCTCTCTTCTTTGTCTTGACTCTGACTTGAAAAAAAGAAAAAAAAAGAAAAAGAAAAAAAAAAAAAGGATTTGAACAGCAGCACTTCAAAACACACCTTTTCTAAGGGTCTGCAATTGTTAAGACATCTATCATTTCAGGCCTACAGATGCCCAGGTTGCATGAAAATCCTTTTAGGAAGCAGAACTGAGATTTTCAGTTTATGCTAAATGGGAAAAAAGTGGGCATATCAGAATTAAAATAAACCTACAAGGTGTGATAGAAGAATCTTTCAAGAGAGTGGGATTTTCTGCTTAATAAGTAAACCTTCTGTACATCCAAACTCGTGTAGGGCTCACTTTACAAGAAGAAAGGATATGGAAGAAAGAGAATCCTTTTTACGTATGACATTTAATCTTTGCTGCTCCTTTCTGTATAAGATCTGGTAAGACTTGCAACTATATGTTTAATGCAAGGCACAAAAATAGTTCCAGGGACTATTGCTACTAATGCTGAATGTAGACCTCAAAAGTGAGAGCTGTAATGAGACAGCAGAATGCCCTAAAGTCTTATTAAAAAAATTATTTTCTCCATTACCTTGGGCACATATGTATTACTGAATATCACTGTCTGTGCAGAAACTACACATTATTAAAGGTAATGGCCACGCTGTCTTTAACTTTCCTGCTTCTCTGCCATAAGTGTCAACATGGGCTGTTGCACAAGCAGAGTTGGAGAAACAGAGATGTTCAGTTAGAGAGCCGGTTTAGTAACAATGTTTGTTGTTGTTCTGGAATAATGAGGGGATATCAACAAGATTTATTTCAACCATAAAATAGCTTTAACCCATGATTTCTAGATGGAGGGCATTTTGCCTATGAAATAAAGTAGGTGTGTGGGTGCCTGTAAATAACTATATCTGGAACATGAAGGTGTAGCTGAGGAAACAAAGGGAAAATATTTTCCATGAAAATATAGAAATGTTTTGAATATTGTTGTGTGTCTGCAATAGGTATATCTTTGCAAGTGTACTTGCAATTAGACAGCACTAGGTAATTAGAGAAATAATGAAAATATGACTATAGAAATCATAATAAAAAAGACCTCTAAGGAATACACTGGCTCTTTTCACAAATGTAAGGTTGGCCAGAAGAGGTAAAAAATGAGACATTTCAAATAAAAGTTCTTCATTGTTCATTGTTGTACTTTTAAAATCCAGTTTGTCTATGAGGTTTCATAACATTGACACTTAAAAACTTGTGATGTAGTGTTTGCTGATAAGAAAAGACCACTAACACAATTGTGCATCAGCGTGTCTTGAGTTATCAGTAGTCCTTCAATAAATTTTGTAATATGCCAAAGTTAATGAGTTTTCCTTAAAAGCAAAAGTCTATTGTCAGCAATCCTGAAACTAAGCACTGTAGTAAATATATATATATTTATATATTGACAATTAATATCACAATCTTAAAAAGGGACATTCAAAACCTTTAGAGTTTAATAAAATGAATGACACTGAATGAGGCAGATGCTTTTTGGAATATCCCAGAGAGCTGTGATAGTCAGACAGATTTGCCCATATGCTTCATTTCACACTTTCTCAAAGGTTTTTATTGATTTGGTTAATGTGTTGTATGAGTATAGCATTGCCAATAGCAGAGTATTAAGATGTGTTACACATGATGGCACCATAGCCATGAATTTATTTGGAATCCTTTGTTATGCAACAAAACATTTTGTGTTGACAACCTTATGTAAAACTAGGTAATTGTGTTCATCATTTACTGTCTAGTTCATTTCTTTGAAATGAAGCTCTTTGCTTGGGTAATACATTTATTTGAGCAGTCATTTTGATTTACTGAGACATCAGTCTTCCACCCTTGCACTTTGTCTCTCATGCTAGTGACAGTGCCTCTGTTATTGCAGATGGCATTTCAGTATGTGTTTGCCTGTATTCCTACTCCCATAAATTTCATTTGCAGCTATGCGTATATTTTGTAATCCATATATAATCCATTACAATTGACATTGCTTCTGCAGTTTTGTTGTATCTTCAGTAGATTTACTTATAAAGTATTATCTTTACAATCAACTGTTGTTTAAGTAAAGAAATTGTGTTTCTGTTTTTAATGATACATTTTTTCTCTGGTGACAAAAGAATATTTTGTTAAGCTGCTTCTGTACAGATGGCAAGTATAACTACTAAGCAGTAAAAACATAATCTGAAGTAATATACAGAGGAAGAAATAGCTGTATGCATATATGTGTGCCTAAACCGTATATGCAGCTTATGTCTATATATATATGTATTTTTTTTTTTATTTATAAATTGGAGTACACTTACAACATTTTCAGATTCATTTGTTCATTTTGTTTTGGATTTGCCTTGTTTATGAAATACTGCAAAATAAGAACATTTTGCTCCTTATTACATATATTCATATCCACGTTAGTTGAAGAAAAGATCACTTGTGACCCATGTCATTCAAATACTTTTACATCAGAGGCAAGTGTGTAATGCTACATTTTTCCAACAAAATAATAAAATAAATGACATGGTGATCATAGTGTCACTTAACTGCTGGACAGAAATCTTCCCCTTCATGATTATCATGGTCAGAGACAATAAAAGCATGGTTTTTGTCAACTTTCAGAGACTCAATCTTTGACAAGTACCTGTGGTTATATATTACACCCAAATCAATCTTCCAAATAAGTAGATATTGACTCATCACATTTACTGCAGATATAAGGTAATATTTTTCATGCTTACTTTCACAAAGCTTTTATTGTTCCCTTTTTCATTGACTTGCTCTTGCATTTCAATTAGATAATTCTCAAGGGTAGAAGTGTAGGAACTTAACAAACTTTCTTTCTTTTAGGTTCCATTAAGCCAGTGTTTTCCTTCCATTTTCCCTCTCTCCTTCAAAAAAGCAAGTAAATATTTATTTGGGAGTAAAATTCAGATAGCCTCTCTAACACACATCTTTTTTTTCCTTCTTATTTTTAATATTCTCTCTTTACCCCTTCCTCTACACCCCCCCCCCTCGCCCAGCAAATCTGTGTCAAGAATTTTGTGACTTTCCCAAAAGTTCAAAAGCTAACTAAATGAAAATTTTAAACTCTGCTTAAACTTTCCAGAAGCTTAAGAATTAGCTTGCAAACTAAGTTTAAATCTAGGTTAAATTTTCTTGTATTGCTGTAGATTATTCTTATTTTGCATTGTCTTAACTTTTTGTTCTGTAGGTGTGCAGAAAGAAGCATTCCCTGTCACTCTGTAATCTTAGCAAACCTAAGCTAATCTTAGCAATTTCTTTATTGATGAAACAATGAACCTCCATGTTAAAAAAAAAAAAAAAAAAAAAAAAAAAAAGTTTCTTTTACTACCTTTGCAATTCCAACTTTAAATCACCAGCATTGTATGTCTGTTTCTTTATAATAATTGTGCAGGTGTTAGGGATGTCTAAAATTTCAGTTGTATTGTTTTCCCACATTCCACTGTACTATTTCATTTTCAGCACTTCGTGATTTCACAAATCTTTGACAAATTTGGAAAAATTTAACCTTGCAAACTTAGAATTTCTGTACTTTTTATATGCTGTAAAAGCATACCATGTGCTAGCAAAATGGATGAGCAGAGCAGGGGCAAGTTCCTAAACTCATCCTATCATTGATCTCCATAGTTAATGAAGATCATGGTGGTAAATATAGAGGAACTGCAAATGTCTGAGCAGCTCACAGAAAAGTTAGCACAAAAAACTTCCTCCAAGCATTCAAACTTTCTGTACCTCATTTTAAAATAATTTAAAACTTTATCCAACAACCAGTCTAAAAACTTATGTATTCTACATGGCTGTCTCAGCTGAATAGATTGGATATTCGGTCTGCTGCCTCTAGTAACTGTCATTGTACTAAAGATTAGCAAATGTCTTTAAATTAAAGAAAAGTGTCATCTTCCATTTTAGTTCAGAGCAAGTTGGGTTTTTGTTTGTTTGTTTGTGCTTTTGTTTTGTTTTCCAAATGACTGGATTTTACTGGAAGAAAAAAAAAAAAAGTGTATACATGAGGAAGTTTCCAATATTTTATTTCACAGCATCTCTTTTATATATTTATTTATATATTTTAAGAGTAGTTTAATGGACATGCAGAAATAAGTTTAATTTTCATGTTTTTTATGTCTGGTCTTGCTCTTTTCAATAGGAACATGTCATAGTTTTATGTAGAAAGTGTAATACAATTTCTGTTTGTTATATTTCTTGCATCATTGTCTTTTCTTTTTCCTAAATGTAATTTGTGAAAGTTCATCTGTTATGTAAGACTTTAAGTCATTGTTTGTTCAGATTTGTAGCCCTCTTAAATTTTTGAATAACTTGAAGCTGAGACTATTGCATAAATAGAATTTTACAGCACTTACAAATTTTATGCTGTTACTAAGCATAAGATTGGTTTTCCTTTATCTCTGGAATAGAAGTTTCACACAAACAATTTAAATATTCACCTAGTGTTTTTTCTTTTTAATTAATTCTGAAATGCATTTTTTGTTTAAATGAAACATTGAAAATCCTGCTTTGATGCATTAATTTCTTCCAGCACACACTTTTGAGCATCATGTAAAGATGATGATTTATAATGAAGTTCATTTAATGTGATTCATTTCTTAGTAGTCTCAGAGCACTTTATAGTTGGAGAATTATACTTCAAATTAATTTAAAAATTAAACAGTAAAGTAGTGACAATCATCTGCTATTCATCAAGTGCAAAAAGCTCTCATCTAAGAAATCATTTATAACTGTCTGAGAAAGAATCACCAAAACACTTTGTAAATATGCATTACTGTCCTGTCATTGCATAGACTTATATTAACAAGAGTCTTTAGCATTGAAGCTGACACACTTTCCACTGCAACAGATAATGGTGTTGAGGCCAACACCACACTCACAGGATAATGGGTGATGGAGGCTCATATCCTCTGCTTTATGCATACAGCTTAAATGCAAAAGACCAAAGTGAGTTGCTGTTCCCTGTAGCACAGGAGAAATTAAAGTCACCCCCGTGTCCTCTCTGTGGCAAACAATGGTATTTTGCATACCACTGCTACTTTATGTACAAGGAGATTAAACCAGAAGAACAAAGCATGAGAAGAAGAAATGCAGGAAATTACAGAAAATAAAATGTCTGACAGCAAGTAAGAGGCTAGAAAATAAAAAAAATAAACATTACAGTTACACTGAGAAATATGAATATGAAGGTCTGCCTGTTTGTTTACTGCAATGGCAAAATTAAGTTTGCACTACTTTCCACTCCTGTTAACCTTGCAGAGCCAACACGTCTGAGAGGGTGGTAGCCAGCTTTCCTCCCTTTCTGACCTACCAACAGGATGGTTTGGCAATTTCCAGTTAGGTTTGTATGTGATTTGCCTCTGACGTCATTGCAGTTGCATTACTATTACTAATGACATAATCAGAATACTGTGGGTCTGTTTAGGTGTTATTAGCCTTCTAATTTGTCTTGCAGAATCATTATTACTGCTGATGATGCACTTCAGTTCCTTGGACATGGATCCATTAACACTGATACCTAATTGTCTTAAGACTGGTACTCACCTCAGAATTCTTTATTGAGTTGACTTCTCTGTGTCAAGGCTATTTAGATTTAATTTTAATGGATTGCAGAAACTACAGTGTTACTAAATCTCACACCTGATATCTGGAACAATTCTGAAACCCCACACCTGGAGTGAGGAAACTGTATCAGGACTTTAGCCTGCAAAGAATCTGAAAAACACAATTCAAGTGAACTTTGAAGTCTCAAGAACAAGATAAAGTTCCTTTGATTCAAGTTCATTTACTCAAAACTTGTAATTTGAGGTGGTTAATGTTTTCTGCATGCTTAAGTTTAATAACAAGAAAATCCAGGTGTTCAGTTGTTTTATCCAGGCCCATAGGGGCTAGGGAATGCATCTGGTGCCTGGAAGAGATGCTGAAGCAGAAGAGATGTCATAGGGACCCTAACCGTGTACAGATGCTTATAGATGGAGACTGGGTCTGAAGCAAGGTGGGAAAGATACCTGAGGAGATATCAGGGATAAAATTTTGTCAAGAAAGATGGTGCTGGAGTAAACCTTTCCATAGGCTTACATTGTGAAGCACAACCTGTCAACTATGTTCCACACTAAGAAGAATCATAGTTTTTGGGTCAGAGCAAAACTCGTGGCAGTTCTCACATCAGCATGACATGGAGTAGGCCTGTACAGGGAGATCACAGTTTATCACCTTGTTCTTGCAGGGTGTCTAGTGCTGGGGTTGCAAAGCAGCTGGAAACATGTACTCGTACTGGTGGTGAGGACAGCCAGCCAGGAGCATCAGTGCATGTACGGCCTCCTACTGTACTGCACAGCTGAGAGCAGGGCAGAATGTGCTGGGGCTGCAGCTCTGGTTTCTTGTCAGAGCCCTCTCACAGCAGTGGATTAAGTAATCAAAAGTGGCTAAGAAAAAGGAAAGGCAAGGACTGTGTCACTGGCTCAGGGCTCAGAGTTGTAACGAAGACCTGTGTGGAGTTATAGTTTTACCACAAACAATAGGTGCCTCTGTGTTTCTCCCTGTCATGACTGACCCACATGTAATGAGATCTTGGCACAGCCAAAAGAGTAACCTTTCTTCTCCGTAAGCATTTACGTCCCTCTGACAGGTTCAGCAGGCTTGACAGAACAAAGGTGTTGCAGCAATAGCAAAGAAGGAAAGGCATTTAACAGATCAGAGGAATTTAAATAGTACAGTTTGAAAGAGGTCAGCACTGCAATATGTCAGCACAGTAGCTTGACATGTCAAGTGGCTTTTATTTAAGTAATCTCTCAATTTGTTGGTCTTGACCTTGTCCTTGGAGTATTTTTGACCAACTGAAATATGTCATGCAGCAGCATAAGAAAGAAACATCTGCTCTAGAAAGAGGCAGAAATAGGGTAAAAGGGCATGCTACTTCTGAGGTGAAAGGTGAGGAGGAGAGAGCAGGATGGAGCAGTCCCTGAAACATTTGCTGGGTACTGCATCCATGCAACTCTAATTCATTCTGCAATAAGAAAATGGTGCTGAGCTCTGCTACTGTGTTGTTTAGTGGTATTCATACACTGAAGCATTATTGAAGGATAACAGTAAATAAAAAAATAATTAAATACCTCAAACATATTTTCAAAGTGGGAGATGGAGATTAACTTTACTGACTCACGTTAATGATAAAAAGAGATGCATGGCTAAATCTCCAAACATTACTGTTATTCTACCAGGCTTTTCCTTTTTTTTTTTTTTGTTTTGTTTTGTTTTGTTTTGTTTGTTTGTTTGTTTTGTTTTGTTTTGTTTTTAAGCTTAATATTTATGTTCTGTGAATGAGGTTTATCAAATGTCTATAGAGTAAAGATCTGGGATTTAGGCAAGTGTTCAGGTTTCTTACAGATAGAATATCACACAGCTGAAGGGGAGAAGACAGAAGATTTAACTTGTGTTCAAACTCTGATTGACTGCAAGTGGGCTTTAGAAAGGAAAAATGAACTGAACCACTTGCAAAATAGAACTGTATAATCTTCTGAGTTCTGTATGATGTAATACAGTCCTATTTAAGTTCCTGTTTTCAGACTTTTTTTGTGGTTGTTCATTTTCCAATTATAGTTAATTGACTTTATATTGGATAATGGAAAAAGTTAAATCTGATCTTTCATCATTTTAGCAATGTGTTCTTTTTTTTTTTTTAAATTATTGTCATTGGTTTGGGATTTTAATTTGCATTTAAATAAGCTTAATTAAGAAATCAGTGAATATTTATTGTTAGAACAATTAGTCTGTGATTTTCAGAAAAGTGCTGGGGAAAAAAAAAAAATAAGATTCCAGTCAGCAGTCCAGGTGAGAATAGGTGAGAATAAATACTTCTGCTGTGTAATGAATTTTAATAGAAGCTTATTATCTTTCTGAATAAATCTGAACATAGAGGAAGACCTAAGAATAGTTGTAACAAGGACAATAAATCAGAACCTTGTCATGAAGGCTGCTTGTGTTCAATTCACAAGGCACACAGAAAGATGAGTCTTCAAATTTAGGACTGATCAAAAATATAGATGTTAACAAAACACGTTAATACTTTATAGGCAACAGAATTCTTCAAGTAGGAAGCAAAGCTGTCTTGAGCCACGTAACTGATGTTTCTGCTTGTACAGAACTGTATGAAATAGTTTAAGGACTCTTGCAATTAATAATATTTCCACGAGATGGCACAAGAAATCAATCATTCTCTGCCCATAACAGCGGTGTTATTTTCTGTATTTTGATTCTGACAGACAGGTATGCCCTAATAGCCTACTAAGCAATTACAATATAATGTTCCCAGCTGAGAGTTTGGAATTTGTTATTGTACATTAATGACTGAGAGATAAGCATGTGGCAAGGGGGCCACTTCTTCTTATTTGTTGACTAGGGGACACAGAACAGTATTACTGTCGCTGAATTATTTTTAACTAATATACATAAATATTCATGGAACACACATGAATTAAATTACAAAGGCATCTGTTACACCATGAGGGACTCAGTGCTACAATGGGCACTTAATGCTCAATTGGAAAACAACATCTAAAAAACCCCTCTCAACCCAATCCCTCTTCAAGTGGATAAGATACTAAAATTTATAATAAATCCCTGGTGGAGATCACTGAAATATTAAGCATAATGAGCTTATGAAGAAAAAGTGGATAGGCGGTTATAGCCTGAGTTTTTGCAATTTCCTTTACTTTCATAAACTGGATACCAGGTAAAGCAACAGCCTCTTGTCCATTAAGAATTGTTGAAAAAGTAGTAGAGAATATGGTTAGAGGGGTAGGTTGAAGTGAAGCCTGAGGTAATAGTTTGAAACAAATAGACATGTATGTATGGTCTAAAAGGCACCCATGAGAAGGAACAGTGGGTCTTCATCAAGCTTTCTCTAGACCTTCTGAAGTGAAGTAGCTAGTCTTTGGAGATACATGATCAGTGGGCTATTCACAGTCATCAGTACCCAACATGTGGCTGTCAACCCTTGCATTTTCCAGGTTTTAAAAGGATCTTATTCTTTTCCAGAAAACAACAAAGCACAAATATTCTTACTGCAGCTGTTCTTCCTATTTGAAATGGCAACACTTGCAATGGAGGAAATTGAACTTCAGCTAGATGGGATTTGGTGAGTTTTTTATTTTTTTTTTTTTTTCAGCAGTCAGCTGAAGTCCTGCTTGTATAGCTGATCTGATTGCAATATCTGAATGAGACACAAGCCTTCAAGATGTTGCTCACTGTTTGTGATTCATAGTTTTTGTGCTTTATTGTGGTCTATTTAGTTCCACACCAGGGCAACTCAACTGTATCAAGAGTGGGCAATGGCAAGACAGGTTTTTATCAGCTTGCTTTGCAGGGCAGAGTGTAGTACAAACACATGACTGTAGGTGGGGTGGGAGGGATAAGATTGATTGATTGATTGATTGATTGATTGATTGATTTCCAGAAGCCAGATATTACAACTTTGCATATGAAGCTAAGAGTCATTCACACCATAGATATTACTAGACCTGATATAGTTTGTAACAGAAGTAAGTCAAGTCATAGCAAAAGTGCTTCTGTATCTAGGAACTAATTTTGTCATGGTTTATACTTGACCACTTTAATGCCAAACTGTGAGGTGGCTGAAAAGGATTCAAAGGTTTTGTCTCCTGAAGTGTTATAATTCATTTGTTGTCCATTTTTAACAGGAGAAGATGAAGGTTACCTACAACTGTTTCAGTGAGACACATCACCACAAGCATTATTAGAAATATGCTTAATTACATTAGTTTTAGGTACATTGCCTGTCTAAAGATGATCACTGAGAATGTAAACACAGGAAATGTCTGATCCAAAGCAAATGCAATGAAGTCTTTCAGTTTGTTGAAATGTCTAGATTTTTTTGGATTTCTGAATTACAGTATGTTAATTACAAAGTCGTTATAGAGGTTTTGCTTTATTACAAAATCTGTGATTCTTGAAGTTTTTAAGCATACTCCTTTTGTTATGATAAATACTCAATAAAATAAAGTTCTGCCATAGACAAAAAGCCAGGGCAAGATCTTCTTGCTACAAGAATGTCATTCAGTGTTTTATTCTGATTTAAATCATAGCCAGGTTAAGTTCCATTCTAAATGCAGTGCTATGGTACTGTAGTACTTTGGACTTGCACACCTTACTACTGCCTCCTGGCATCTCAGAGATCTAATCCTTTGAATCGGGAAGTAAAGTGACAGCAATCACAGTAAATGAAGACAGGTTAGTTCATCTTGATACAAATAAAAACAATGCTCTGTGAGCCTTTCCACGATATTTATTATTATCTCCTCTTGTGAAGGTGATAACTTGAAAAACACTTTTTTTTTTTTTTTGGTCTAAGTAGCCATACTCAATAGAATCATAGTTAAAGCATTGTTTCATACGGTATTATGTCTTGTTCCATATTTCAGTATGAATAAGGCTTCCATTTCAAAGTCCAGTTTATAACCTTGTTAATAAGGATTTTTTAATCTTATTCAATAGATAAAAATTATTACTGGCTATGGCAGCTGCTTCAGTTTTCTCTCTTCAGACTTCTAGATATCCAGAAAATATAGTCTTAGTGAACCACAGTTCTTCTCAGAGTATACCAGGTTTGTTTATAATATGGATTAGGAAGTAAATGGCTGAATACAACTCAGTCCCACCTCATATTTCAGTCTTCCTCCAAATTAGTTTTCATTATATTACCTCAGTTCATTTAGATTTTCCTGCCTTATAGCATCTTCCTTAGGAAGTAAGGTATATTTCTGCCTCTCAGCCTCTCTCCACTGCATGTATTCTACCAAGAGCTTGTGTCCTCCAGCCCCCTGCTGAACTCTACCTATAAATAGTTTACAAGATGGTGTGATTAATGCTAAAATTGTAAGACACTTTAATGGTGAAGATTGGCAAAGGTTTTTGAAAGCATTTTACCTCATTCTGTATTTATTTTACCTAAACCTAACCAAATTTTCCCAATCCTTCCCTCCACACAGTTTTTGACTCTTTTGACAAAAATGGAAGTCAAAACATGTTGACTTTTTGTTGATTTTTTTTTTTTTCTTCTCACTGAAGAGAAATAAATGCCAGGGAGGAATGAATTGAGGGGAAATTATGTGAACTGAAAGCAGTACATATTGCATAGTTAGGGTTGGAACTGTGAGTTGCAGGAAAAAAGCAAGAAAGGGGAACTCAGAGCAAGAGTAAGCTTGAAGGAGCTGTGAGTTACACTTTCTGAGAATAACAATATCCTTAAATATGCTAGTTAAATGTGTGTGTGTGCATGTATGCATGTGTGTGTATAAGCCCACACCCATTTCTTCTCCTCTGTATTTGGAATGTATAACTGGAATATACTTTCTCAGTGCATTCCGAGGATAAAAAGGTATTCTGGGAGCTACTATCAGGGGTACAATAAAGTGTGAGGGCACTTCAGAAGTCTCCAAACATTTTAAGACTTTAACTGACTGTAATATGTTAATCACCAGTTAAAACTGTAGTGAAAGATTTTAAAATATGTCTGCTTTCTGTGTGTTTTCAAATGAAAATACTCCTTGTCTTTCCTTTGTGCAGAAGTGTTTGGCCAGAATTCTTAGGGGAAAACTGAGAAGCCAAACCACATGCTAGTTTACTGTTACTACTAGGTGAATGAATAAATAATGGATAGATAAATAATTAAGTCTCAGACTTTTTTTTTGATGTTGTAAACAAAGATTGAAAGTAGTCATTGGGGAAATCTTATTCGTCTTATCTAGTACTCAGGATTCATTCCATTAGAAGTGTTTTGTTCTGAAGTGACTGTATGAATAAGCACATATTAGCTGTATTAATTCCATCTGTATTTCACAGCTGTAGATCATGCAAGCTGGGTGTTGTTTTGGCTGAGTACAGTATATCCTGGGCTCAAGGCAGTTCTGAACATTAACCTGTCATCCAGTCTTTCTATCTGTCCTTATTAAGGGTTTATAAAAAGTAAATAAGAACATAACATTCTGCTTTGTTCCAATATGGATTAATATAAAATCAGATACGTGTATTATATTGCAAGGTCTGAGAACCATGCTGGCAGATAGGAAGGAAACACCGGGTTGCAGGACTTGCTTTGATGAGCATTTCCTCACCAGGAAAGGGGAAGCAGGTTTTTTGCATTCCACAGGCTTTCCCCCTCTGCACTGGGACAAAACTAGATTCCTTTAAGCTCTTTCACTTTCTACTGTAAAGGACAGCATGCTGAGACCTGTTCCACTGGGAATCAAGCTCTTCACCTGCATGTTGAGACCCAGAGCCTGACCTCCATCTCCCCTAGCTCTAACCTCAAGTCTATTCTGAACTAATTTTTTCTTCATCTTCTTTAAGAAATGTACCAACCAGTTGGTAAATGTTATTGGGCTCTTTGTGTCAAAGCATAAGTAAGATCAGTTAGACAGGTCACGTAACACTTCTCTTTTAGTTTTATCAGCTGGTTAAATAAAGATTAGATCTTTGGGAACCACTCTAGTTTGAGTGTTGGCCCATGCTGTAAGAGGATTCTTAATTGTGGTGGTAGCAGGTTGTAGGCTGACCTGATTTCTGCCTAGATGACTCTCTAACACCCTCTGTATTTAATCTCCCTGTCACTTCACAAGACAGAGGTAAACTCATAGCCCGAGGCATTGTGTGGGAAGAAGTTTTACAGGCACATTAGCCCATAATCTCTGGCACCCATGCCACAGCCTTGGCACCATGAGCCCTACCTGTGTTGTGCCACTCCCTGAGTCCTCTGGAGTCAGTGTCACGGTGCAGTAGTGCTATTTCAGGGGAGCAGGGGACAAAACGTAATGCATCTCTCTCCTATGCCCTCCCATGGTCCTCCCTTGATGTGACAGTGCACACTTCCGTTTCCAGCTTGCAGTTCCCCTTTATGGGAAAAGGTCTGAGCTAAGAGCCTTTGAAGGTGGGAGTGGACTCATGCCCAGGACTTGTGGAGCCACTAAATATCATCATAACTCCTTAGCTATCCAGTTAAAAACAGGTCTTTTAATGATGGCAAGAAGCAATCTCTTGAGGTTTTGAGTCTACCATAGACTCTGTATTGCAAAGACTGAGACTTCTGTTTTCTGTTTGTTTTTTTTTTTTTTTTTTTTAATGATAATGTGGAATTAAGAGTGAAAATAGTATTTTTTTCAAAGCAGTAAACCATAAACTACACTCAGTGGGAAATGGATATGTATACTCTTATGCAGTACCTATATATGTGTGTGTGTGTGTCTGTGTGTATCTTTTTATGTATATGTACTTCTACAGCATGTGTGTGTGTTTCAGGCAGAAAATCACACACCTAGAAATACTGGCTCCTCTTTAGGCAAAGCATGTTGAAGCAGGATATTTTGTTCTGTAGCTAGAAACAAAACAAAACAAAAAATACTTTGGAACAGATTGGACTTCTTTTCTCTGTTCCTAGACATTGTTGTCTCTTCTCTGTTGTATTTGCTATTACTATTTCCATCAAATATTCCTCATCTTCAGAGGACAATTTGGAAAAGCTTGGATGAAAGCCACTAAATAAAAATACACTTTTAAGGAAAAAGAACATTCAAAGCACTGTAGACATTTTCATCCTCTTAGAACAACATGCTTATAACAATGTGTTTGGAAAACCTATTGGGCTTATGACACTTACTTTCAGGAAAGAAAGACAATGTCTTTTGTGTTACTCACATTTATCTGCCAAGACTCTTTTATGAGAGATCACAGGAGACCTTTCTTTCAAGGCTGTAGATTATACAAACAGACTATTTTGTATAATCTTAAGAGGTGAATTAAATGGAAGCAAAAATTGCTGTGAGTCTCTGAAAATCAGGCCAAATTTGCTTGGGTCTTAGTGCTTCACTTGTGCTTTCTCACACAATTGAAAATTTGGCTTGAATCTTTTAAATATCTTGTGAAAACTGCAACAAATCTGAATCTGTCTGAAAACATTTTTTCTGGAGTTTTTTCAGCTGGAAATCTCAGGGTATTTAGTCACTATTTTAGCATTCCATGGGAACTCAAGCAGTAACAGCTAGTAGCCTGTGAATTGTAGGACACTGCTGGTTTTACATCTGTCTTCTAAGCGAGTCAGACTGTGCACACAATGGATATAATGAGACGAGGTGAGTTTCAGCCACTACGAAAAGCATTCCTTCCTACTTGTACTCTTCTCCCTTAGTATGCAGGTCATGTACAATGCATGGTGCAGAGTCATTGATGTAATTGCCAAGTTTCCAGCATCATGTTATGATTCATCTATAAAGAGTCAGTTATCAGAAAACCTGGCAAATAACAACCCTCTTTTTAGATCTGTCTAAGACACAGCAGATACAACATCATTTTGTTGCGTCTACAGAGCAACAAATCTGCATGGTCCTGGATTCTCTGATAATTAGTGTCTTCCTTTGCAGAAAGAAAAGAATAATCTCACAAGATTTTTTTAAGGTAGTCCAAGGAATTTTTTTTCCAGGTAGATTGATTTACACTGACATGCAAGTGAATTTTTATATATATATATATATATATATATATATATATATATGTGATTTTGGAAAGATTAATTTTAGTTAACTGAAGAAAATTAGATTGTCTTTGTTGAAATTTGTATTGAAATTTTTATATAAGGCTAACAGAAAGCCTATAATATACCTGTGGATGTTTATTCAAGTGAGTTTGTATCTTATTAGGTCAAAAATTTTCATTGGCACAATTCTAATTTACATGGTGGTTATATTCTTTTCTTTATGGTTCATGTAAAAATTGCTTTTGAGTAGAGCTGGAATTCAACTAAAATGAACAGCAATGGCATTTAAAAAGTTTCTATTGAGAAGAAATACTACCATCCATTTCAAAGTTAACATATGTTTTAGACACTAAACTGATGTATCTAGTTAAGGAAGAAAGTGTTCCCTACAGAAATGGAAATGAAAGAACTGTTTCTGGTCAGCAAGTTTTTCTAGAGTGGATAGATCTCAGGCGATTAAGTCTGGTTGCATTGGAACACCCACACCCACACTCACACACACACACAAAAAAACCAAAATCAAAACCAAAAACAAAACAGTTTCAGTTAGTAGCAATTTAAAGGGCTTAAAGGTTTTGAGCTTTAATTTGCAGTTCCCTGTGTGGTCTCTTCACAATTCTAATACTCTCTTGATATTGTTTAGATTTCACAATGTATAAAAACTGCCTTTCAGAATGTAGAGATGCAAGAAATTAATCTTTTTGGGTCTGGTGCAGAAATGAGATTAATTTGTACTACATAAAGTTGGAAATGATTTTGTATGCTCTGCATCTAACATGATAAAACACTGAAATATTATATTTACTTTGAAATTTTCAAAATCCATTGTATTTGTTACCTCTTATGCCTGAGATCATCATCAATCTGAAAAAGCACTATTCAGTGCAGCCATCTGAAAAAAAAAGTTTCCCAGTTCTTGCTGTGAAGTGTATTGTATTATGCTACCTCGATTTGTCTGAACATAACTTCCTTCATGAAAGCAAACTATATGTATAGAATATTCTTCATATTTATAAATGTACCCTTAATTAAAATACTTCCATACAAGGACCACATATATGTATGTAGTTTGGAAAAGTGTATCATACTACATACATGGAAAAAAACACACAGGAACTTTCCTGAAAATATTAATTAAACTTTTTCTACTACATAGGTAATAAGAAAGAAACAGGCAGGAAGTCTCTGTTTTAGAGCAAATATTGCATTTCCCCTTCACCAAGAAAACTTATACCCTACTTGGCATCGTTCCCTAATGATCATTTATAAAATGTTATAGGGCTGCGTGAAGCCATATTTAAGGAATGAAAAATAATATATGCATTTGATGCCTTCTGACCATTGTGCTTTTGTCAATTATAGAAGTGCTAATTTTTAAAAGGAAATATACATAACAGCTTATGAGGCAAGACTGATGAATAACAAATATTATGCAGAAACAATTGTTATGAAAATAAATGGCAAGATAAAAGGTTCATTTCTTATAAAGTGTCTAATTAAAATTAACATTTAAACATACTGCAGTTTGTTCTCAGCATTTTATATACCAGTTCCCAGCATAGCAGGAAGACTGTGGTTCTTTTAAATAGTGAGAGAACTCAACTTTAAAGAACAGAAGAATTGCTTTGTACCTAGAAGTCTCTTTCCTTCCAACTCTACTTCCTTGCTAAAATAGGACATTTTGGACAACACTGACAGGCTGAATGTTTTCAGTGTTGTGATGAAGCCTAACTAATATCTTCTATATTTGTACCCTTGGAGCAAGAGGGCACAGAAGGGTCTTTTGCTGCTGTGTGAAGGAGTTTAGGTTGCTTGATACATACATGAGACAGTACAGATATCTGCCTGAAAAAAATACCGTCTCTTTTGTAAAGAGGCAAAAGAAATGGTGGCCTACAGCAGATGCCTA
Source organism: Anas acuta (assembly GCF_963932015.1). NCBI lineage: Eukaryota > Metazoa > Chordata > Aves > Anseriformes > Anatidae > Anas > Anas acuta. The sequence continues at coordinate 43,293,618 of NC_089017.1, read as the reverse complement.
AGATGTAAAGAGCTACTTTTCCAGAATAGTCCATTGGCTTCTAGTGATTTGTGGTTTGCAGATCACTGATGTTTATTTGTCCCGTTGTCAGTTTGGCTGATAGCTCTTAATCCATAAAAATGTTAGCATCCTCAACTTCTGGCCAGAAATTAAATTGCTGAACTCTTATTTTTTTCTTTGAAATCGAGACCTACTATGTTCATATGATGTTCACCTGTTTTTGAGCAGGGAATAACTGTTGAATAAACTCAATTGCACGTGACTATGTAAAATTCATTATATACTCTGTCTCTGATCTGTTGTGTGCCTCATCATAAGAAGGCATTATGGTTATTCCTAATTGAACAAATATAAGACCTACAAGCTGAGAATTGCTTGTAAGGAAAACCAATGCAGATGTAATATAAGCTTGCCATTCAAATTTGTTTGTGTAAAGTAAGGAGACCAAGACCCCCGCTGGCTTTTGAAATCTCCAGCTGAAAGCTTGAGTATGCAACAAACATCATCAAAAATACTGGTTCAACATCTAAGTACAGAAATTGTGCTAGCTTAGACATTCAGTTTTGAAAATTGGGTCTCCATGAATCATTTATTTTAATGACTCTTAATTGCTTCAGATTTAATTCTTTTTTTTTTTTTTTTTTTTTTTTTTTTTTAAATGACCGAAAAAGGGCGTTATCCACTTTAAATTCCAAAGGTTATCTGTATTCAATGAGTTAATGCTAATGGAAATGTATATTATGTGGTAATGACTATAATTATTACATCTAAGGACTTAGGAATCTGTTTTTAACATGGTTTCCTGAGGAAATTACAATTATGCAATCTCTACTTGTCTGTCTGTCTTTTTGCTTAAGAGCTTTGAATTTGTTGTCCAACTTTTACTAGCTTTGGAGGAATGTAAGCTCAAAGAGATTTTCTTATAATGTCAGTTGAAACTAGCGTCTAAACAGCGAGGAGGGAGAGTGAGAGAGACTTGAGTTACAGTAATATCTGAGTTTCCTCTGCAGAGACACCGTGTGTTTGGCAAAAATGATCCAGTCAATCAGTGTGCATGTGCAGACTGGCTGGTACTGTAGGCATACACTTAGCTGCAGATTAGCAGTTATGATATGCCCTGTCTCCGGCCTCTTAGAAGTGATGCAGAAGAGCACTGTGGAAGAAGAGTTTATAATGGGTACAAAGTTCAGCTGGTCATAGAAAGCTGGGCTTTATTCACTCTGTTGTCTAAAGAGCCTCAAGGCCAAATGGACTTGCTTGATGTTCTTAAAATTATGGTGAGGACCTCCTGGGAAGAAAGAGAAATGTGTGTGAGGAGAGAGAGAGAGGAAGACAAAGAGAGAAAGAAAGAGATCCTGAACCTGTTAAGAAGTGGGATTTAAAATGATGAAAACATGGTTGACTTTTAAGACAGAGTTATTCACAGCATATTAATTTCTGTATAGATGAGAAGACATTTGATTTCTAAATGGACCTCTTTCCAACTATGGAAAGGCTTGGAAGAGGTACTTTCTAATCCACGTACATATTTTTAAGGTTTTGGGAACATATTTCAGTACCTATACCCATATCTATATCTATTCTCAGAGGAAGCATGTGGCACTGCCATACTAAAAGACAGGGCTGTTTCTCCTCACATTATGAAAACTTTCTTCCTGTTATGACTGAGTTCTGGGGTTTGCTGCCTCTGTGTGTTTTAGAATATTCTTTTCAGATGGAAGAGTGTACATCCACCATTTAAACCCACAAGAAAAGAGCCTGGGTCTTGTTTTAGGAGAGGATTTCTGGGGCTTTGCTCAAGCCCAGGCCAAGACTACAGAACCTGGTGGTGCTACAGACAGCAGAGGACTGTCTGCCAGTGCTGGGAGCAGAGCCGTCAAGCTTCTTGCCACCCTGAGTGTAGCCCCAGTTGCCGTGACCAGACTGCACCCTGTGCCTGGGCACTGCCACTCACCAACACAGTAAGATTTTTGGCTCAGTTTTGCCCAGTCCTTTTTGCACATGTTCTGTCAATGTTATTATAGAAGACATATTGGAGGTGAAGAGCAAAGGCTCTCAGGGTCACAATTTAGACAAATGATTTCTTATTAAATCACATTTTAGCCAGTCTCTTACTGGACATGGCCTATAGCCTCCATAAGTTGTTTTGATGCCTCTTGAAATATAGAGTAATGACAAAGATGATCATATTCTTCTACCACCTAGCTTTCCTCTGCCTGTTAGACTTTCTCAAGATTCTCTTGAAAAGGCTTATCAAGGGCAAGTGAAAGTAGACTAAAATTATACTTTGAATGGAATGGCATGAATCATACACACAACTATTCAGATTAAATTTTAGTCATATAAGCAATTTTTTCCAGTCATGTCATCTTCAACTTAGGAGCCAAAAGAGAAAATATTTGTGCATCTTGTGTTCTTGATATATAAAGCAATGTCACCTCTGGCGTAAAATGGGATTAAAATACAGTTTCAATTTATTTTATATGGTTGGCTTTCTTTACAATGTGTTTAACTTTCCTAGACATTACTGTGTGCATTATGGAAAGTGAAGGCAAAATCTTACAATATATCTTGCTACAGAAATAATCATTCTACAAAGCCTACCCTTTTCAAAAATGTAACTGCGATCCATGTGTACTAAGTGCTTCAGAAGCACAGCAATGTACAGTTGATAATGTCTGAAAATAGTTCCACATATCCTCTTACCATTCTAGAGTTAATGTGTCAATTATCTGTTATAGATTTGAATTTCAAGGGCACAATTATTATTTCATGATAAAAACATTCTGAATAGGATTAAGGAACATAAAATTCATCTCAGGATACCTTGATATATGGTGTGTATAAAAACCTAAATTCAATCAGATTATTTCTTTTCAACATTCTTTAGAAAAAGGAAGAAATGTTTTGCTGGGCAAGACAATACAGGCTGCATTTTAAAACAGATTTTTCTAGCTTTCATTCTTCAGCATAGAATGTTGAAAAAATAAAATTTGATTTCATAAAGGAAAAGTTAATATGTGTTACATTCACTGCTTTTGGAAATGCTCAAATAGTTCTGAATATTTGTAACCATCAATGAACTCCATGCCTGTGCATCCCAGCTGTACTTCAGTACATCCAGCTGCATTTTATAGTGTGAATTAGATTTGAGTCTGTCTCATTTTCATCCATGCGCTAAATTGTAGTCTGCAGACCAAAACTAATCCACAAACATTTATTTTGAAAATGAAATTCACACAACAAAACCTAAAGAGTGAGAACCTACACCACAAAATATTGAAACACCTAGGATATATGTGCTTATTTGAAGCATTTCTGAGAGGAGACTGCTTTTTAGCTATATGCATACATTGATACAGGGACTTTAGTATATGCAATCCACACTGTACTTTAATATATATGATCTACTTTGCCACATCTTAGTTGCACTTGAATTTTCAAAAATGTGTTGAGACTTTAGTCTATGTGCAAAATATGAATGCTAGCAGGAATGCACACCTTTTCGTATTGACATTTCCTTTGAAGAGAAGCAAGGTCACTGAGGTAGAATTTAATATACTGGAAAGGATAATTAACATTGGACTATGAAACACTGTTTGTACATGGAGGAATGCTGATTGGAACACTAACTGGGTTTCTAGTAAGTGCTGGATGCTAATTGTCTGTAAATATTCTTTTTCTCATTTAGCACCCTCATTGCCTAGTCTCCCTCTAACAAAATGCTGTTCCAGTCTTTGGGTGACTGTGTGTCAAAAAAGGTGGCCTAGGGATAGATTTCACTTTGAGATACTAATCAAAGTCATGGATTTTGATTCGTATTAAAATTGTTTCATGCTTCCACAATGTAATGTCTTGAACAAAAATTTTGGTTACAAGGCATTTTATAAGCATAGACTGTACGTCATGTATTTGTTCAGTCAATGTGGGAGAGCTATGTAAATATCACATACAGTTTGTACAGCATTTAGCCCACCAGTAGTGACTTCCATTAAGTTCTCTCTCGTGGTCTTCTAATGCCATCAGGTTTAAAAATCATCTTTTGTTCACAGAATCACAGAATCACAGAATTTTCTAGGTTGGAAGAGACCTCAAGATCATCAAGTCCAACCTCTGACCTAAAACTAACAGTCCCCACTAAACCATATCCCTAAGCTCTACATCTAAACGTCTTTTGAAGACTTCCAGGGATGGTGACTCCACCACCTCCCTGGGCAGCCCGTTCCAATGCCTCACAACCCTTTCAGTAAAGAAATTCTTCCTAACATCTAACCTAAAACTCCCCTGGCGTAACTTTAGCCCATTCCCCCTCGTCCTGTCACCAGGCACATGGGAGAACAGGCCAACCCCCACCTCGCTACAGCCTCCTTTAATGTACTTATACAGAGCAATAAGGTCACCCCTGAGCCTCCTCTTCTCTAGGCTGAACAGGCCCAGCTCCTTCAGCCGCTCCTCGTAGGACTTGCTCTCCAGGCCCCTCACCAGCTTCGTCACCCTTCTTTGGACCCGCTCAAGCACCTCGATGTCCTTCTTGTAGCGAGGGGCCCAAAACTGAACACAGTACTCGAGGTGCGGCCTCACCAGAGCCGAGTACAGGGGGACGATCACCTCCCTAGCCCTGCTGGTCACACTGTTTCTGATACAAGCCAGGATGTTGTTGTTGTTTGTTTTTTTTTTTTTTTTTTTTGTTGCTAAAAAGTTATGAAGACCAAAGGAAATAAAAAGCTGGAATTCTGCAGAAGTCAGATCCAAAATTAGCACATCGCTGGTAACCCTGCACACTTTGCTGCTAACCCTGCACTGGGTTGTTCTTTGCTACAGTAATTCCAACATCACGAGGCCTACAGGGCAAGGTACATTCATCAGCTAGAAGTCATGGCACAAATGCAAGGCACAAATGCAAATGCCTTTTTGCAGGGCATTGTGACATCAAATACTAAGTCTTTCTTGAAAGTCAGAAGTCTTTGGGAAACAAGGTACTAATGAGACAATTTTGACCAGCAAGGCAGGGACACAACTAACCCTGAATAATTTACCAAGCATCCTCGCAATTTATCTGGCTTCTGTCCCTTCCCAGGGTGCTCCTCTCGTATCTCAGAGTTGTGTCTGGAAAAGCTGGATGGTACTGGCTTGAAAGTGATGGCTGCTGGCTGCAAAGAGGCAGCAATCAGCCTCAGAAAGGAATGGGGTGAGGATGGACTCTTTCTGGGTGACCCAGAAAGGCAAGATCAGGTCAGGCTAATACATGGGAGCCAGGAAAACTGCAACAGGTGTGGAGTCTGAAAGGCAAATGAGCAGGTCAGAAGGCAAGGCTGCAAATGACTGGAAGGTGTGTCACAGCATTTGTCAAAGGCTGACAGAAGGATCTGTCAGAGGCCGAGCTGTTAAAAAAAAAAAAAAAAAAAAAAGCTGGGATTTTTTTTTAACAATGTGGAAATGTGGATGAGAAGAGGAAGGAAAAAGGAAAATGCTTCTAAGTAATAATACTACTGTGTAGAAATAATCATAATCCAAACTCTAGATCTGCTTAATTAGAACCACATTTCTTGCAGGTCAGCTTGCTCCGTAATACAAATGTTAGATTGTCTCCATGTGAAGCTGTTTGAATATGAGTGTGTTTTTGCCCTGAAATGAAATGAAACAATGATTTTTTTTTTTTTTTTTTTTTTTTTTTGGGGGGGGGGTGGGAAGGGCAGCGAGGGAGGAAGGAGGAGGTGTCTGTAAAAGGAGCATTGCTGCTGAGTAAACTGTGGTGGAAAAGCTCATAGACCTGTTAAAAATGTGCTTGTTACCAGTTTTAATGTTCCCTTCAGCATATCATTTGCCATTCACATCCATTATGACAGTCCCACACTTAAAAAATGGAGAAATCTTTTGCAGCAAGAGATGTGCTCCTCTAATTGTCTGACCGTCATTCCATTTAGGAAGTATGTAACATGTATACAGATAAAACAGGTTTGTGGAGATTTTATTTTTGCTTTTCTGTTTTGGAGTACAAAAGGAACCATTTCTACTGGGACCACTGTGGAACTGATGATAGAGAATGGCATGGGTATTTGTTATAGCCGGTATCCTAACGTACAGCAGTAATTATGTTATGTCTTTGTCACTTAGCAGCCTTTGTTTGGATTTAAATCCCAGTGATTTTTTAAAAGGTATAAATTTGTTATGGAGCTTTAATATTGACTTGTGCTGCATAGTTCTAATTAAGTATTCCCAAAAATGCACTAAAATGGCATTGTGTTTATTGTGTTCCTGGGTTTGGTTGTTCTTTCTAAGGGGAAAAGAAAGAAGGAAAGAAAAAAGAAAGGTATGTTATTTTCCAATTACCTGAAAGCTTTTTTGTGATTATAATTCGTATTATTCAGGTTCATACTGACCATATAGTAAATAATACTCAATTGCCTTTGATTACAAAGAAGAAAAATCTCTTCTGGCAATTATGTGTTTTATTAACTGTACTGTACTGTATTAACTGTAGGAAGAGCACTTCCTAATTCACTAATGCCTTGGGATCCCACGAAATCTAAGAGTCTTCACCATGTTTACCAGATTGAAATACTGCAGTGTTAGACATGGGGGAGGAGTGGTTTGCTGGGAAATGAATGATTCAGGGAGGAACAATTTTATTTATCTTTTTCTGTTATAGGGAATAAAGAATGTGAAGCAGCGTAACATTGATTTATAAGAGGTGGGAAAAGAATTATGGCTGTAGTTTGGAATCACAATTTTGGAGAAATGTGGGAAGCTAGAATAAGCCTTTGAAAGCTTTAAAAATTATTTTCATTGTGAAGGGATTATCATCTCTAAATAATTTCCATGAGCCCCAGGCACCACTTTTCAACCATTCAGACGAGAGTTTTCTGGACTTCCCTGTGAATATCCAAGGCAGTTTGCAGCTTCAGTGACACTTTAAACTAGATACATCATAGGCAGTTCTGAAGGAAAGGGGCAGCACTTGCATCCAGCACTTTTAACCTGGAGACAACCCCCACAAAAACCTAAGGGTGTCCTCTCTTTCTAAGCACAGTGATAGCCAATCTGTAGATGATGCTGAGTGTATAGGCATGAAGAATATTGATCTGTCCACCTTTCTTCCATGCTGGGCATCTTCAGTGGGGATTCAACAGGATGGGGATAAAATGGCCAAAGATTCCTTTATGGAGACTTTGGTGTTTGTAAGCACAGAGCACCAATCTTATGAAAAGCAAAGTAAATTTCTGTTTCCTGGACATCTGTCCAGTAAGCTGTCCAGAGACTACACTTACAGTTCAATATCCAATCTAGAGTGAAGGGCAATGCTTGCCTGCTCTTTGTTTCCAATTTCAGGCCATAAGCCTTTCCAAGTTAAGAGAAAAAATCTGTGGGGATGATGAGGCAAAGAACAAAACTTATTGAGCTCATCCCAGGACTTTATCTAGAATAATTATAAGTAACTGAGGAAAAATTAATCCTTCAGAAAAATCCCATCAATGGATATAACAAAGAAAAACAAATCAGTAGACAGTATAGACAGACTTTATAGAGCAATAAAGCTAAGTTTACTGTCTCATGTCTCTGTTTTGATGTTGTTATCCATTCAAACAAGTGTTCCTAATGGCATTTATTAAGAAACAGAGGTCTGAAGTGCTTCATATTTTCAGCTTCTCATAAAATGAAAAAATAAGGATGATATAATTGCCTGTATTTGCCTTGTTTTAGTCTGTCAGAGGAAGCTATGCTTATTTGTGCTAGTTGATCATTTGAGCCTTAGCTCAAACAATGCTGCTCCCAGTCTGAGCTCTTGAAAGACTCATATAAACCTGAAGCAGGAGTAAAGCTAATTTGAGCTATATCTGGAAAGGGCCTCATACAGGATTCCTCTTAGTGCCAGAGATCAGATATAAACTACGATGAGTTTCTCCTGCAAGAAGCTGCGGTCTTGATTTCCTCATCAGTAAAATGAGATGATGAAAAGTGTACCATTCCCCAATAACTAAGAGTATGTTTTAAACATTATTTGTTTGCTGTGGCTGGAAATCTGAATCACTACATTTTTACTAAGATATAGACCACTTGACTAAGCATGCTATTTTTTTTTTTTTTTTTTTTTTTATAATATACTGTAGTTCTGAATTTATGGGTACCTCGTGGTCTGTGAATTCAGACACTTTGTGACAAATATTCCAGTTCCCTTTCAGTTGCAATGCTTACAATTTCTCTATTTGTATGAAAACCAAGCAAATCTCAGGAAGCTGCCAGAGATGTGCTTATTTCAAAACATAAAACCTAAGCATTTCACCTAGATCAGCAACAGGGTCTCTAACAGCCTGTGCAGGAAGTCGTAATTCTGGTAGCAGAAAATTAAACTGCCTTTGTACTTGCCTGTCCAAGCACTTGTGGACACTCCAGGAACAGGTTCAACGTGCAAAGGCAGGGCTTCTTGCCCCATTAAGCATTTCAAACATCTGTCCCTAGTGTTGAAAGCTCTGTGCTGGCATCTGTTGAATAGCAAATCATTTGCAGGGTTGTACGTCATGGGTTTGGCTCATCCCAGTTTTGATAATCTCTTTATTCCCTGCATGCCTGCCATGATCTGAGATCTGCTGACACAGGATTTCTGTGGTTCATAACTTCCATCTCAAGACAAAGAATGTGGCTTTAGGGCTTATACTGCTTTATACCTTCCTGTTTTGAAGTTCATTCCCACCTCATGAGGCTAAAGCTTGACAGTTGTTCTGATAGTCAGGCACTTTTCCCTGGCAAAGGCTTACTGTCACTGCTTACTCTGCAGTGAGTAGAAGCAACTTTCCAAATCTCTTCCAAATCTCATCATTGGACCAAGATTCAGGAGTGCCTAACCTTTAATCTCAGGTACCATGGATATTATCTGTGGCTTGGGCATGGCAGGTTGCATTACAGAAATTCTACAGCCTCGGTTTCCTTCTTAGGAAACCTTCTTCAGGAGTATCATGAGTATTTCAATGAACTGATTCACCATTTTGTATATAAAATTCTTTTTTTTATCTGCTGAGCATTAAGTGTCACATTTATATGAAGAAAGCACCAGTCTTCTAAGGGAGTACCTCCAAAATCACACACTTCTGAATTGTTTTAAGCATTCTCCTTGGATGGGCTGCACTGAGATGCATGAGGACATGGTTTTTCATAAACACTACTATCTTTACAACCCTGTTTAAAGTCTTTGTACATTCTTATCTGGTTACGTAATCTTTATTGCATTTTTAAGCAGACCTTTTCTCAGGAGATTGATAATCCTGAGCAAAAGACTTATATAAACAGGAATTCTTTTAATTGTCCCCTGGACCAGCTTGCAGGCTTTTCATGTGGCTTAACTGGGTGATTTCCACAGTCTTGGGCCATCTGCTGAGGAGATCTGCTGACCTAGTGCATATACTCCTGTTCGAAGATGAGGGTTAATAATATGCAACCCTGGATAACAAAAGTGTGACTGGGAGGCTGGGATCAAAACATGTTATCTTACACTTGGGGTTACAGAAGCACTGACTGTGATTACCTTTTAGGCTGTGTCCCAAGCCATAATGTGGGAAACTCAAGTCCATGACTTTGACTCCCAGGCACCAGCATAATGCTAAAAGTAAGAAGAATTAAGAGTATGGAAGAGATGTTGCTGTTATCTGCAGTCTGAACACTGTGTATTGAAGACGTTCAGGCTTACTCTTACGATGTCCTGAAGCAATGTGCTAGGTTTGTGGACTGTCTGAAAACTGGCCCGCTACTCTGTGTTTAAACACTCTTTGTTCCACAGCATTGGAAGACATTCACATTTGCCAGTTACCCTAAAACTGCTCTAATAAAAGCTAAGTTGAAATGATATAGAATAGTTAATTTCTCTGTTAATGCACACATAGGTCCTGAGTTGCCAAAGGTTACAGAAGCAAGCAAGCAGCCATGAAAATACAATAAAAAACTACATCCTAGAAGGTAAAAGGGATTTGCAAGACCACACTTTTCAGTAATGATCGAAATTTATGCTACATGTCCGTAACAGTGCCATAGTCCTTAATCAGTAAGACATTACATACTTCCAGAGTATTTTCTGTCCCTCTGAGGAAAATGTTAATGAGTTTCCTCAGGGATAGGTGTGGTTATCACAGACCCACACAGTAAACAGAGTCAGCTAGCAACTACTCTGGTGCTGGGCTAATGGTTAACCTGTTGCAAGACAGAGAACCTTTTTCTTTGGGTGTGGCAGTGTTTAAATGCCAGAATAAAGCCTTTTTCTATATCACATGAATTTACCACTTCCTAAACATGCCTTACACAATCAACAGAACGTAATAAATACAACATATCACGTGCTGTTACATAGCAGCAACCTGTGATAAGTTTAGGAGTGAACTGAATATTCCCCACCTACTTCCAATATTTTTTGATATCATGACAATACTTAATTTGGCTTACAGTCTGTCATTCATATTTATAATGAACTGATTTTTTTCAAATGCACAGTTATTCTGTTTATCTTTGCCACACTAAGAATACTGTCTCCTGTCTCTTTCATGACAAACAAATGTCTGGGAAAGACGAGGGAAATGCAACAAAGACAAAGGAGATCAGCCAGCAAAAAAGAGTTTTTTCTTACTTATTCTTACACTAAGAATAAGAGCAGTGGAATTAGAAATTGGACCCCAGTATAAGTAAGCAGTCTGAAGGAAGAGGAGGCAGAATCAATGTGAAAGATAAAAGAAATGAGAAGAACAGCTACTTTGTTTTAGAACAGCTGTGTAAGAAAGATGGGTGAAAATGGAATGTGAGAATGTGGAATAAGATTTTAGAAGAGAATGATCCAATATTTTAAGATGAGAATAAAACAAGGATGAGGAAGGAAATGAGGATAAAGTTGTGCAAGGAAGACAAGAAGACCAACAGAATTGTGTTTATTTGAATGTACTGCATTTGTTCAGAATGGTAAATGCTATTTTATTTTTTGTTTTGTTTTATTTTATTTTATTTTTTATTTATTTTTTTTTAACTCCTGACAGTAAAGGCAGGAGAGGAACTGATGGATTTTTGTCTGAACACATGAAAAATCACATAAACTCCCATCAAGCCTGGGATTTCTGTCTGTTGTTGCATTTAGGATTCTAAAGCTCTGCCTTTGGAAAACGAAGTGGAGATCCTGAAGATAAGTACAGTAAGTCCAAAGTAACTCATATGTGAGAGCAATTTAAAGTCTTTCCTTGGAGATTTATAAAACCCAAAACACTGCTCCCCATCATCTACCTAGGTGCTATCATGCCACTTAATTTCTGCCCATGTGCTTGGTCTTATAGAAGAACCACCTTTCCTGCAGGAAGGTCTGTAGATGGGAGGCCAGGTGAAGAGGCTGAAAGGGGGACCCTCTCACCCCACTGCTTTCCTACAGAGGAGACAGGGGCAGAGCAGCATGGAGGGGAGACACTCATGGTGACAGAATTGGAAAGTGGCAGAAATCAGGTGGTTCTCCCCACTTGTGTTGATCCTAGACTGTTTTTTGTTTGTTTGTTTGTTTGTTTGTTTGTTTGTTTTGTCTTACAGCAACTGTCTTACCAGCATCTAGCTCTTTAGTAGTTCTACATAAATTCATAAATCATCCAATGTTCAGACAGAAACTACTTTTCTCTAAGTATTGGTCTTCTGCAGACACTCATGCATTCCCTAAAGAAACCAGATTTCAGTGGATTCAGTATTTACAACTTTTCTCACTCCACATGACTCACTAGGTCATGGAAACCTTATGCTGGAGTTGGCCTTTTCTGCTTGTCAAATATTGACTTTTTTCACCCTATTGTTTCTTCATGATCCCAGGACACCAGAACCATGCATTCTTCAGAGCCCTGGAGGCTGGTTTGTGGGAGAAAGCAAGACTCTAATGGTTATGACAGCAAAGTTGCAGCAACTGGGAGGCAGATTGTGTGGCCCAACTGCAGAGATTGGGAAGCTTTAAGCATATTTTTCCTTGATCTAACACTGAAGCTGATTTGTTCTCTGTGATAATCATGCCATTGGTTCCCAAAATGTAGCAGCTGATGTCTGGGGCAATGAGATGTCCTGTTTCCAAGCATATGGTCTGAATGTACTGGGGTCCATAACCTCCAAAGGGATTGCCTAGAACAGAGAAACCCTAAGCATTGCACTCATTGTGACTGCCACATCATGCCGACAGAGCTAGGATTTTGATCCTGGGAATTTCACCTCCTTCAGCCAGCAGAGTCATTACACCATGCATTTGTAGCATCCTTCTCATCCTGCCCCATGAGATTTTGATGACGACAAGGAAATGAGCCTTGTGATGGTATTGTGGGCACTAGGCAGTGATGTTCTCTACTTTGGAGATAAGGAAACAATGAATAGACCTGCCAATAGCTGGAAAATAAAGGAAATATTAAAACACATAGTAAGGAAATATATAAGGGGTACCATCCAGAAGAACCTTAACAGGTTTGATAGGTGGGCCCATGTGAACCTCATGAAGTTCACCAAGGCCAAGTGCAAGGTCCTGCACCTGTGTCAAGGCAATCCCAAGTACAAATACGGGCTGGACAGAGAATGGATTGAGAGCAGCCCTACAGAGAAAGACCTGGGGGTACTGAATGATGAAATGCCAATTGTATCCTAGGCTGCATCAAAAGAAGCATGTCCAGCAGATCAATGGAGGTGATTCTTCCACTGTACTTCATTCTCATGAAACCCCTTTTGGAGAATTGCATCCATCTCTGAGTCCCCCAGCACCAGAAGGACACGGACCTATTAGAGCAAGCCCAGAGGAGGGCCACAAAGATGATCAGAGGGCTGAAGCACCTCTCCTGTGAAGACTGTCTGAGAAAGTTAGGGTTATTTAGCATAGAGAAGAGAGGGCTCTGGGAAAATGTTATAGTGGCCTTCTGGTACCTAAAGGGGGCCTAAAGGAAAAGTAGGCAGTGTAATGACACAACAAGGAGTAATGGTTTTGAACTAAAAGAGGGTGGGTGAATTTAGACTAGACATTAGGAATATATATATTATAAGTTGGTGAGGCACTCAAACAGGCTGCAGAAGCTGTGGATGATGCCCTGTCTCTGGAGGTGTTCAAGGCTAAGTTGAACAGGGCCCTGGACAACCTGTTCTAATGGGAGTAATGGGAGGTGTCCCTTCCTATGGCAGGGGGTGGAATTGGATGGTCTTTAAAGTCCCTTCCAAGCCAAAACTCTATGAGCCAAAATTCTATGATTCTATGGTTTTATAAAAGAGTCTGGAATGGAGTAGGTCCAAGGCAGCTTTTCCCTCTGTTTGTGGTTGTTGTTGGAATAAAGGTATTGCAGGGCTGTTGCAATAAATAAATATGTGCACGTGTCTGCGGGACTTGAAAAGCAGAGGTTAGTTTTGGAATCTCAAAGGCATCACTAATGGTTTAGTTTATGCTAACAATAAATTGTATTCTGGATTTAAATACTCTGCTAAAGTAATTCAAGTAAGCAAACATTTTCTAAAACCAAAATTAACTTTAATATGCCCTGTAATTGTCTGATGGTTGAAAAGTGTCAAATCCTTCTTCTTCTGAGACTAAAATATAACAATCTACCTCTATTTTTACTGCTCATTTCATACTACAAACTATTTAGCAACAAAAGGTGAAAATGACATTGGAAATAGAGATCCAAAGTTGGTAATTTTGTAGTTTAGGAGGAGAAACAGCAGGGGTGATTTTATGTAAGCCAGCTTCCCCTCCCCAACATAGTTTCATCAAAGTACTTTATTATATTATCACTCATGCTTTTGTACTGTTTTCTAATATTGTACTGACTTGTCTGAATCACTTTGAAAACTAAGGCTGCTTCCTTCTGAGACAAATCCAGGCCTCATTAAAATTCATAAACTGACAGCCAAAAGCTTTGAGCACTTTTCCATTGATGCTGAGAAATGGAAGTGTCCTTATTTATCCTGATAGCATATTATTTCAAATGGTGTCCACATCCATAGGCAACTGGGTTTTGATTGATAATGTTTAGGGCTTACTGTGAAAGAAAATGGTTTTCATTAAGGTGTTCTGTGACATGAACTAGTCAATGGTATCTCAAATCAGCAACATTTCAGTATTTAGTTGCATTCTTTTGGTATGAAAAAACCTTCACATTGCCATTATTTGCAAATCTACACTGACACACATCAGCAGTTTGATTTTCTCAGGTACCATGTGTATACCTGGGACTCCTTTGAATATTGTTTCTATTGATTGTGAACTTTCCTTTATTTTGGGGATGTAATGGGGGCAGAAGGGTAGTAATTTGTTGTCTCTGCTATTGAGTCCAGCTGGGCTTATGATACACAATTTAACACCAAGGTTTATGTTCCTGTTGTGAAATGTATTTGGGCACTGCATTGTTTATTGTTTATATTTCTGCAAAATATGTACTGGGAATAATGATAATTCTCCAAAAACATGACCAAATTCAATTAGACAACAAAAATTTGCATCATTTAGTCAAAGATAAGAACTGAAAAAAATGACACATCATGCTGTCAGAAATTAGGTGTATTAACTGGTGGCTTCATCAACTGGAGTCTTTGCAAGGATCCAGTGCAGAAAGCACTTAAAAAACTTCAGCAGATAAAATCAACTGAGGGTAACATGTTTCCCTAGAAGTGTATGTAAATGTTTGTAAGATATACTCTTCAAGAAAATATTGCATAATCAGTCTCCATTGGCTAAAACTATCCACTGCAAATACATTGTATGATACTGTAGTAATTGATTAATAGGCCTTCATTTTTAGTGATTAAGTTTGTAAGCATCATACAAATTTGATACAGAATGACATTAATGTAATGATCTAACCAAGAATTGAGATTTATCTATAGCTTAAGAATTTATAGCTATATATATACAGCTTATAGCTATAGAATTAGTGTCTTAGAAAATCATCATTGGTTTTAGCTCTTGTTGTTGTTGTTGTTGTTTTTAATCCTGAGAGTTTGGTTTGTATGTCCAACAGAAGAATTTTATTTTTATGTCTTTCTATCTACATAAGACAGTGCAGATTCTGGCGAGAACAAGTGTAGTCTTGAAACAATGTTATATACATCTTGCATAATGTACAGCAATAGAATTTCTTTCTAGACATATCTCTTGTAAAAAATAGCAAAAATTGTAAGATCAGATGGTTTCCTGAGGTGACCACTATTTGGGATAATACAATTTACATAATGAAAATGCAATTATTATAACATCAAAGGGTCATAGAATATGTTGGGTTGGAAGGGGCCTTAAAGATCATCTATCTCCAACTCACCTGTCTTGACAGAGACACCTTCTACTAGCTCAGGTTGCTCAATTATGTATATTTCACATTTAATTTTAGCAACATAACTCCAAAAACACAAACTTAAATACTACTTTTCCACTAGTTCCTTGGATCTCTGAAATTTACCCTCACTTACCACGGTGTGAGCATAATGCAAAATGATTCTTAGATGTCTTCCCGTCTATGAAGTCTAAGGTAACAAGCTGAAGTGGTACACCTCTAAGCACAGATGTTTGTAGAAACTGGTCTGTTTATTGTTACTCAGAAAATTCAAAAGGTAAATACAAACTACTATGTTTATTATTAAGAAACTATATATAGGATTAAGCTACTGTTTTTTTGTTTGTTTGTTTCTGAGTCTTACCTGTTATAAGTATGCTCAAAACACTTCCAGTATAGCATGAATTACCCAGTAGAGTTGATAATGATTTGCTTTTATAAAAAGCCTAGCAAACATATGCTACTGATGACTTTTATTAAACGTGTCTTCAAAATACCAGTAAGTACATGAAAAGAGCACTTTATATTTGAAATGTGTATGACTTCTAGATTTGATGTATGAACCCAAATCCACCGAACAGAATTATTATAACCTTGTTGGCAAGTCAACATAAAGATGGTGACAGTTTATACTAAATGGGCTTCCAGCCAGTTTGTCAAATTGGAATGTTTGTACTTATTGGAGCTGATAGCCAATATTTTCTAAGTCACAAAGTTGTGATTTCCCAAGTAAATCTTCCTACAGATTATGCAACATAACCATACCCATTTGATTTTGATTTTCAAAATTGTTAAATTATCAACATATTATCTGATTTTATCTAATACATCAATTGAAATGTTAGGAATGAGGTCAGGAGGCAAAGTACAAGCATCCAGTTCAGAAATTCTGGATCAGTCCTGGGTCCAGTACTCTTAAAAATGTTTATCATTGTAACAAATGCTCCTTCCAATGTTTTTCCATTTGACTGCCTTCAAAAGGGTTGGATCTTTTTCTTTGATATCTGGAGTGAATGATACCCAGCTTTGGACCAACCAAGTTGCTTTTTTTCATGTAATACAGCCTTGTAAACATAAGTTATTTTAAGTCAATTGTGTATTAGCTCTGTGAAGTCGGTGAATACTTGATGAAATGCTTTTTCCTTATTGAAATATTCATGAAGCTAATTTTCAACAATCAACAAAATCGAGTCATGTTTTTGAAAAAGAAAACAACATCTTTCCATATCTGCATGTTGAATACAAATCAAAAAAAATCCTAAAATAGAAGTGATCAGATTTACTTTTTGTATTTGCTCCTGATTTGATGAGAATTTTGAGCCCCAATCAGCCAGCAAGTGAATAGCTCCTTTATTATCACTTTGATTTCAGCTATCAGCCATCCTCTTCTGGGAGTAAGTATACAATAATGAACTTGATACTGAACCTGTAAGACAACCCTGACCATAGCAGACACAGACTTCTGAGGGAGATTTCATTTACTCTTTTTTTCCAATATCTCTAAAAGTTATTAATAAGAAAATTTCCTATCCCTCCCTTCTCCCCCTCCAGTATTTAGCTTATTTCTGACACATGCTCTGGCTAACATTTTCATGATGTACAGGGGAAAACTTCAACCAGTATGTACCTGTATTAAGTCCACCAAGGTCCATCAGATCACTGTAATTTGGTCTAATCACTAATTTTAGATGATTGCTGCAGGCTGAGGAGAAGTTTAATTTGTAAGGAATTCTTTCTGTATACTGTTTTTGGCTTTGAACCCAAGAACATATTTAAAACTTTTCAAAATTCATAATTCTTTCTTGGAGATCCACAGAAAGACACAAATGCCTTCAGAAAATCGCCTGCAGCACCTATCACTTCAGATGAGCAACCTAAAGACGAGCAAGTTGACACAATGTCAGTTCTAATGGAGAAGGATGCACAAATTCAATTGTATGGTGTAAGTTCAATAAATGCACAATGGCAGCCAGGTAAATGGGTGGACAGGAAAGATACGTGGGCTACTGACCTCCTTATCTACCTGGAATTGGAGATGATAGGAAAAAGATCCCAAGCTCTTATGTAAGGTATTTAAGCTCTCTGCATGGTGCATGATGAGAAGCAGGCCTTTGGAAGAGCCCCATGGAGCTTTACTCTTGAGCAAGGAGCACCATGGAATTAGCTGGAAGATCTGCAAAAAACAAGATGCTGCACATCCTGCCTACGTAAGGAGTGAAGCCATGCAACTTACATGTCTAGTTCTTCTGTTCCCCTCAAATCCAGAGTTTTGGATTGCCCCTGGAGTTCAGAGACATTTAGAGAGGATTAATGTTACTAATGTTAGTGTTAGAAAGACACCGTTAAGAAAGAATTTACTACTTAAAACTGATCTGGAGAAGGAGGAATATGATAGCTGTGCTTACCATAAGCACAGTGGCTTCAGTAGTGTCTAGGAAACAGGAGAGAGGAGTTACCTGCCCTCCTCACCCTGAGGCTGTTAAAAACCTTATCTCATATCTCTCCTAGGAAAATTCTGTCAGCACCAGGCTAGCTGTGATGCTAGCTGGAGGCAGTCCCCACCCTTCCTGTGCAAGCTTCTCTCCTGAAAAACAAGAATTACAAGGAGCATTAGGAACAAAAGCAATAATGTAAGAGGTGATATCTATTATATTGCCAAAGGTTAGGTGATCTCCAAGAGTGTCCACTGTAATGTGCATCTGAAATGCAGCCTGCCCTTGAATCCTTGTCATATTGCTCAATAGGTAAGTTTGCCATCAAAGAGAAGGGTGGTTCTAGCCATATACAGCGCTGCTGTCTAGGGTACCTGGCAATGTGGGAATCAGACAGGATGCTGAGTGGCTCCAAATGAAGATGGTCCCTGAGCTTCCTAGCATCTGAACTGAAACCCCAAATCCAAATTGCAGTGTCTCAGGTGTTATGCCTAATTCCTAGCATAGGAAGAGCAATTCTCCTGTGAATCTAGCTTTAACTCTTCTTAAATATTGTGTAGTTATAAATTCATTTGCATAAACACCTCAGGAAATAAGAATAAAATGTGCTCACCATGAAAAGAGCCCTAACTTAAAACAACCAACCGACAGAAGTTAGCTGTGAAATGGTCAAGTTAAACAAGAGAAGACTAATCCTGGTCTGTCCCTCTTCAGGCTTCCAGTTCATGCGTGATAGATTTGAACAGGCCTGGGGGAGGGGGCTCCTTGTTGGCTTCACTGTCTGTTTAAATAGCTGACCTTTTTCTCACTTGGCAGGATTTCTAGGTATCACTTCTTTATGTAGATAAACTGTTCTTTTGGCTAACTTAGCTCTTCTGAACAACTGAAATATTTTGGAATAGATACCAAGTACAGCATGAACCCAAGCATGCCATAAATACAAATATAATTTAGAAAGTCCACTCCTGGTCAGACTGAGTCAGCTGCATTTTAGATTGTTGACAGTGTTATTTCTAGTGGAAACAAACAAAGAACACTTGCACACTAGTACAGAGTGATGAGAAGAAATAATCTGGGCCTTTCAGATGGAGTAAAAGTTCTGTAAGGCAAGAAGCTTTTAGCACATTCTTGCAAAGCAACAGTTTCTCTTACAGTATGAAGATTTGATGCTCCTTTGACCACTATGGATTTACAAATGCTCTTTAATTCTTTAATTGTGTTTTACTGAGTTCATGCTTGTCATGCAAGATGTAACATGCATCCCACAGCTACATAGCTGGTTTTGTTCACAGAATGAACTGCTCTTATTTCTGTACTTTTTTTTTTTGAATGTTTCAATTTTTGTTTGTTTGTTTGTTTGATCCTGTGTTTTGTCCACATACTTCTATGGTACCGCTATTACAAATATAAATATCTTTATTTACAGAACTAATGTAGGTATCATTGTCATTCTCTGGACACCACATCTGCATATAGAAATGAAGAAACATGTTAATGTGATAATACAATGATTTATTACCATTGCACATACACTTATATAGGGATCCTTATCCATAAGTAAAAATATTTTGTTTTAATTTAGTATCCTTTAGAAGCAGGTTAAGATAAAAAGCCAAAATACACCATTTCTGTTTACACTGAAAGCTAATTAAGATTCAGATAAAATGTAAACTTAAACTACAATATATTCTAAGTATTTATATAAGAGAATAATAAGAGTGTCTCATTCAAGTTTAATTGAATCTCCTTTAAAACTGTACTCCATAAAATATCTTCTTGCATTTGCAAGTGTCCCACATTAAGTTATTCAGGTATAAATCTGGAGTATCTAATCTGAAAGTAACTCTATTTACATAACTTCCTATGTAGAAGAGATTTTGGAGTGCAATAACATATTGTGTTCTATATATTCTAATCTGGACCACTTCCCACTTTAAAAAAAAAAAAAAAAAAAAAAAAAAGCTTTGATGATTTGACCCAATTTTGTCCCATTTGCCTGTGAAAATAGTCTTGGGGGCCAGATAGATGAAGTAATGCTGATAGATTACATCAACTATTAGTCAAGCAGTTTATCTAGAAAGAATGCCTAATTTTCATCATCCTCATTCTGGCATTCTTCTTGCTATGATCCATGGTAACTTTGCTTGTGTGAGATGTCAGGATTAGGGTCTGCAATTAAATGCATCTCTAAGCTGCTTGCCTGAGTTCAGTTTATATTCTATTGATGACTTGATGCTGCAGTATACAGAATATTATAATGCAAGGGATTTCAGCCTTTGATTGATTGTTCTCTGAATCTTTGTTAAAAATCAGCCATTTATGCCTTGATTTAGAGTCTAGTCCATAATCTACATGCCTTCTGCATAACTCATGCAGAGGATGTAATGTAGCACTGTGAAGAATGACTAATTCTTTCTCTATTATGATGACTCACTATTTGTTGTTCTAAGAAACAGGCTTTTTAAATTGTGGCTCTCCCTTAATTTTTTTTTCCCTTCTTTTCATTTTTCCTCCCTTTTCATATTTACTATTTATCAGTCTAGGCAGATGAGAGACTTTTAAATTTTTCATATAAATTTTCCACCAGTATCTTCCCTTAAGTATTGTCTGTAGAATTTTTACCTCCTACATGAAGATTTAAGAAAAGATCATTCAAGTATCTAACATGATGAATAATTTAGCATTTGAAAGACATATTCTCTCAATGCTACAATTAAAGCACAGTTGCTCCTTACAATTATATGTAAAGAAATTTTCTATCTAATCCTGTTGATTAATCATGTCTTCCTTTTTTTTTCTCTGTGACTAGCTGCCTAAATTTACATACCTCTTGCAATTACCTAAAGCAAAGACCCCCAAACTTCTGCTGTTATAGCTGTCTATAGCTAATTAACAAACAGAGAGGTGTTTAGCTTTTAGTAAAATTCAGGTAACTCATTTATCTATTTTATATTTCCTTTGGATTGATTCATAGTTGGGCATGCAGCTGAGATGTTTCAGTTTGCAGATTTTGCTTCTTTTCAAAACCCTGCAGATTTTCTCCATTTTATGGTACAAAGAGAAGTTTACTGTGCATTAAGCCAATGTAATAAAATGATTGTATCCTTTGGCAATGTCAGCTACTTTGAACAATAGAATTCTTTTGAAAACACCAGCCAGCAGTACATTCTTGTGGCACACACTTCAGTTTTGTGAAACGATTGTTTTTATTTGCTTTGGGTTGGCTCAGTGATTGTATGCACATTTTTTAAATTGCCTTGTCATGACTTATTTTCTTTAAATCATTATATTATTAATGTTTGCATGCCTTGTGATGCCTGAATTGTCGGCATCATTTCACCTGGTGAAAATAACTACAGATTTAAGACCTACTTTATCTCTCTATTAGATGGATGTTGGCATGCACTTAACTTTGAAAATCTGCCCCCTCGGTAGCTATGACAACTGCTGATAGATTCTGGGGTATTACAAGCAAAAAAATGAAAGGTGAGTGAACAGCACAGAGGCGAAGAAGAATTTCTCTCTAAGTTTAGTTACTGTCCACTTCCCGACTGAATTTCTTTGCAGCCTTGGTAGTGAAGGCACTCTACAAATACCTCAAATTTAGGTCCAAGCTTGTTCGTGTCATATATAAACATAAAGACTTCTATGTGAACACCTGTAAAGAAACAAAAGGTGTTTTTTTTTTTTGTTTTTTTTTTTTAAAAAAAAAAAAAGACATCATGTGAAATTAGGTTTTCTATTTTCTTTTAGGGTCCTTGATTGCTTGTCTGGATACATCTCCACTTTTCAGTGTGAGGCTCTCTTTTCAGTAAAGAGACTGCAGGCTATGGGGATTTCCTCATCCTTCTGGACTTGTACCTCCTCCCTACTCATCTGTTGTCTCAGTTCAGGAACTGAGGGTGAGGGTAGTGGCAATCTTTGCAGGATACCTTGCCTTTCAACAGCTATCATGTGCTGGAAAATGGAGAAAAGGTGCTGATCTCCAACATGTAAGCCAAAGATCTTCTGGCACAGAGTCATGGAGAGAAACAGCAGCACTCAAATAATCTGCTGGAAATCTCTCTTTCTCCATGATTCAAATGCTCCTCAAGATGCTTCTGGCCTGGAAAAAAAGAAAAAAGAAAAAAAAAAGTAATAGAAGAAAATGAAAGAAAAAGAAAAAAAATAAGGAAAAAAGGAAAAAAATAAGGAAAAAAAAAAGAAAAAAGAAAAAAAAAGAGAGAAGAAAAGGAAGGAAGAAAAGGAGGAAGAGGAGGAAGAGAAGAGTCCCTGCTGTATGCCTCTTTTATCCAGACTGATTTCAGCTGCTTGGGAAGAGATGACAACAACCCTAGAGAACAGGTCTGCTTGGCTTTCAGATCCCTGCAGGGCAAGCAGATTATTATTATTATTATTTTCTATTTAGACTTATTTGCAAGGCAGTGCTCTTAGAAACAGGAAAATCAACTTATCCTTGAAATACCAAAACACTATTTTATTTCTCTTGGATTTCTTACTGAAAGCAAGAAGGCAGTGCTAACAGAGAAGGAAGAAGAAAGGAAAGGAAAAGGGGAAAAAAAAAAAAATGGAAAAGGAAAAGGGATAGGGGAAAGAATTAAAACTGTCTCCTTTGAATAATTTGCTAATCTGTAGGCAGTATTTATCAGCTGAAGCAAAACAGCTTTGTGTGCTAGCTTTGTTGATAAAAGCAGACCACTGTCAAGTTTGCCTACATTTGTTGGAGCTTTTTAGACAAACTGGTCCAAAGCCAGAAATAATAAAATGGGATAAATGGCCTTGGTCAGTGGAAGGCATCTGCAAACCAATGGTACCAGCCTTCCTAACTATTTGGGAATCACCTGATGAAACCGAACCTGAAATCCCCAAAGCAGCTGGGGCCTACAGATGTGTGGGCTGGGGCTAGTGCTCAAGGAGATATGGTGTTGCACTGGATGGCATAGTTACACAGAGTACTTACTGTTACAAAGTGGACAGTGTTAGTGAGGCAAAGGGAAAGCTTAAGCAAAGAGTTGAGTTAGAATAATGAGATTTCATTGTGTATAATTCCAAGGCCTTTTCTTGTGTTGCGAGGGCTAGAGTGACAAAACACTACAGTGCTTACTTGAACATTTTCAAGAGTAACTGGTGTGGTTTGTATTGTGGTCTGTAAAGTATATTGTTAGTTGTGAGCATTGCTGCCATACAGGCAGCAAGCCTGCATGGCTGAAGTGTTTGCTGCCTTTATGCAGCTGTGCCTGTTATGCTGCTGTCTTTCCAATCCAGTCTTCCTAATAAAGCCTAAAAATGAGAAAAAAGCTATAAAAATGCCTTGTACATCACTCTCAAGTGAAATGCTCTGCTAAAAAGGAGGTTTGTAAATCTTGAATTAATCAAAATTTAAATGAAAATCTCAATCTGTGAATCACAGGGACATTTACTAACAATTTACTCCATTTCTGAACTTCCCCTGGTAACATGCTAGGCTGTATAGATGGCAGAATGACTTTGTCAGGAAAATTCCTTCTGATCTGCTTCTGCTTTTCATGTTGTTTTCTATCATATTTTTGAATATTTTTAGAGCTAGAGAGGGTGAAAGCATTGAATAAGACCAGGGTTGTGAGCATTTAGAAATATTTCAGTGGAGAAAGTACAAGCTGTATAGATGCCTGAAATAAACATTATGCCTGATGAATGTGCTGGAATTCTTTGAGTGCACTCTAAATTGGCAGGCAGAAGTGAAAAAAAAAAAATACAAATAATTCTGTTTGGAAGACAAAGCTGTGTAGCTCAGAGAAAAAGCAGTACCTGTCTTACAAGACCAATGGACTTTTTGAATGGACCTCTGTTCAGTCTCTGACCTGTTTTTCTCTTTTTCCTGCATCTTTCTTATATCTTCAACTTTCTTTCCTAAAATCTTCAGACAGAAACAAAAGAACAAAATATTAATATTTGTGCCATTAAAACATTTTTTAAAAATTATTATTATTATTTTGTTTGCTTGTTTTTGCAATGTATTGAATAGTTCTTGGCAACCTGCTCTGTTCTTCAGTAGTCCCTTTTAATCTCAATCTGATTCTATAGTTCTGTGAATCCTAAGATTTTCCTTCAGTGTCTTCTTGGCAGCGCATTTTCAGTCTATCTTAGGATACTCAAACACAGTGCTGTTTTACTATCTTAGCTCTACCCTTTTTGAGTCAAGTCAATCTGTGCCTTAGCACTTACATACATGTAGGTGTTTGGGCAGTGTGGTTGTGATCATGCCATGCCATGCGTTTATGTGCACTGCTCTTTCAATGGTGGGATAAGTGGCTTCTGGGTGTACTGTACCCATTTCTTCTGTTGATGTAAACAAATTCCATATACCCACAAAAAGATAAAACAAAAGAAAAATCCCCTCAAAACAAACTAACAAACAGCAGCATTTGCTACTGTCTCATCCAAATATTGGAGGAGGACTGTATGGCTCTACTCTTCTTTTCTTCAATAGAAGAAAGCTTTCAAATTTCTACCTATGCGTCCAGGTTTTAAACAAGCATATTTACTCACTAAAATTAAAAAAGTATTGGTTTATTACTCACATTTTGGTGCTAAACCCACTTCTTTTTATGGCATCTACTCATGACTCTTGTTATAGTACTAATGCAGGAAGGGGTAATTTCACCTTTCATCCAATATTACTTCATTCAGTTAATGTCTGTATGTTCTGTCTGAGACTACCAAATCTGCATGAAGTTACTTTCCAATCCACAGTCTCTCAGTGATAGGTTTCTGTAAATAATCTTGAAACAAAAAATCTTTGTGCTATTGCTAATTTAATGTCTTTTAGTGATTTTCTTTTATCACTAGGAGAATATCTAGAAGAGAAAGCCACCCTCCTCCAATTTAGGGGACCAAAGCACAATGGGAATTTCCTTATCAGAAGCCTTTCCCCTACTTATTCACATAATTAGCCTTTGTCTTCTCTATCAGGCTTATTAAGTTCACTGCTGTATTTTGAAATGACGTCCTTGGAGCTTCCATAGAATGCATTATTACCTTTTTGCCTCTTCTTGTGGCCTGCAAATCCTACCCTTTCTCAAAGTTTTGAAATGACAATTTTTTTTTTTTCCCGAAAATTAAATTTTAATGACTACACATGTATATCAAAATCCTTTTTTAATATTTCAAAGTTCAATTACTCCTGTTCCTTCCATTTGCTTCTCTTGTGCATCAGAAGACCGTTTTTTCCTACTTACAGAGAAACAGAAGGTTTAGTATTACTTCAGAAGTGGGAGTTGTTGGAAAGGTTGTTGGGCCCTCTGGTCAAAGAAAAAGGGAAGAATTGGCATGACAGTCCTGTGTTTTGCTCATGGATCTTGACACAAAATAATAATAATAAACAGCAATGACAACAAAAGTCACAACCAGCAACAAAAGAAAAAATAACAAGCTTTAAAATTTTAAAGCTATTTTAATCTTTTGGTTAAAAAGAAAAGAAAAAAAAAAGAAAAAGATTAAAAAGAATATCCCCATTGTATTTTCATTTTGGAGGCGATACTTCTCCTTAGATTGAACTGTGTCTGAAAGGATGTTTGTGATTTAATGTTAGATCGTGATGAAAATAAAATGCTGAAAGAATGACTGTGAAGTTCTTCTTAAACTTTGAGGGGGCTTTTAACTGAAGTATTTGAAATGAAGTGTAATTTTAAACGAAGCAAGAAAAACAAGGTCATTGTTTTCTCTCTGAACAAATTGCTGGAATTTTTTGAACATATTGGAGTTAAGCAGAAAATTTCATGGTAGCTGGATGTTTAACTTCATTATGCTCCTGTCTAACTACCAGCTAGTATAAGCTGTTCTGCATGAAATATTTTATGAATTTCGGTATCAGAGTAGCAGAAGTATGCTATCTGTATCTAGCCTGGTAAGAGTTTGGAAGAACTTATGTTGGGGTTCATCAAAGAGCCCTGTTTTATTTTATTTTCTTAAAAGAGTTTGAAAATATGAGCAAACAAAAGATATGGTCATGGAAACAACAGTGGCTGCAACCAGCCAACATGTACTTGCCAGATAATAAGTTAGTCACCAGTGTGGCTTTGTATCTTGGATAATATCAACCTAAAACAATTTGGAGCAGTTTAGCCATATCAGGTGCTAGGGTCATACTTGTGCACTTTGCTAGTACTCTAAAAAGACAGCTTGCATTTTTTCAATTTTAATCATTTTCCTAGCTATCAGCAGATATCTATCAACAGATTTTTCAAATCCTAAATTGAGCCCACTTGTTACACCCGTGTTGGTGGGGATGGCCATTCCTCTGGCTTAGTTAATTATTGCTGTTTCCTCATATATTTCTGTCTGGATCTA
Organism: Anas acuta; assembly: GCF_963932015.1. Taxonomy (NCBI): domain Eukaryota; kingdom Metazoa; phylum Chordata; class Aves; order Anseriformes; family Anatidae; genus Anas; species Anas acuta. Next base: position 43,267,574 of record NC_089017.1, on the reverse strand, counting down.
CTATGCTTGTTTGTTTTTTTTTTTTAACAGGTTGAAAAGCAGAGGTGGAAGGGAGAGTTCACTGTTGCCTACATACTCCTTCCAAAGGGTAGAAATTCTACCTTCATGCAAAATGGTTGGCCTGATCTCACAGATCTAGCTGTTCAGATCTCCTCCTCTGCCATTATCTGCTGTGCTTATAATAATTATTCCCATTGACTGTAACAAAAACTTTTGTGGCATTTAATGATGTCACTTCTATTCCTTTGCTGACTTGATCCACAGGCTACTAGATCTTATCCACCTGCCAATATTGAACCCAACCTGATCTCTCCTAATAGAGAGCTGTATGCAATTTTCCACTCAGTTTGCCAAATTATTTGAAGGCATTTTTTGTTATTGGAATGACACAGCAAATAGCAACAGGCTTATTGGTTTTTCTACGTTCAAGGTGACAATATTTTTATTCAGATTCATCCAGATTTAACTGTCTTTGACTTGAAAACATCATTTAAGATTCTAAATAGCTCAGGAGAAGATACTGCTTCCAAAAGCTTAAAAATCTCAGTTGGGAATCCATCTGTGCCTGCAGCTTTTTTTCCTGTTGACAAATACTTAATTACCTGGCTAATTTTCTGATGCAGAATTTCTGTCTCCTGTCTAAACTGCTACATCTAATCTAGGAGGGATTTTCTCCATCAAGACTGATGGAGGAGAGGTATTTCTCTAGATGGGAAAATATAATCTCTGTGCAACATATAAATTTAGTCTGGTGACCTCAATATAAGCTGATGGTTCTTTTTTCTTCTTCATTGTCATTGTTGTTGTTGTATCTCAGAATTCTTAGCTGCAGTTGTTGCTTTCTGAACTGTCAAGTCTGTTTTATTATTCTTCCAAAGAAATCTCTCTCTGTGATTTGGATAAGAGAATTGTTCTCGTTATTTTTTGATATTCATCAGTTTTGCTCTGCACTTTTTTTTTTTGATTCATCAGTCACTAATCAAACAGTCAAAAGCCATTTTTAATGACATCTGAGTGGTGATAGAACATATGAAACATGTTGTTGGTTAAAGTGGTCGGTATCTAAAAATAACAATATGGACTTTATTCTGAAGCATAGATGAAGCCAGCATGGATAAACTGCAATGGAGTCATACTTAGTTCTTCAAGACTATAGTTTAGAACCTTCATGCAAGTGAAGATTAACAGGAATAAGTTAAAATTAATTCATGAACAAGACACTATGAGTTATAGTATCTGGAGCATATGACTATATTGCTATTTTTAGGCAGTGATTCTTCACAGACAAAATTCCACTGTCCTAAGCTCCAAAATTTGGGCACGTTATTTATAATTGTGGTGTCTCATCTTCTTCATGAGGAAAGGAAGCATCATAAAAAGGAAGAGTGAATTCTATTAAGCTCAAAGGAGTGTTGTGAGTCTTGGTTATTTCATTAGTGTTTTGCAAAGCAGTGTGAAATCTTTGAGTAGAAAACTATTCAGGCTCTTTCCATTCCAGAGTTTGCATAGTCCATACTGAGAGAACAGTTTCATCAACACCACATGATCCTACTGGGAAAGAAGGAAAGAAAGAAGGAAGGAAGGAAGGAAGGAAGGAAGGAAGGAAGGAAGGAAGGAAGGAAGGAAGGAAGGAAGGAAGGAAGGAAGGAAGGAAGGAAGGAAGGAAGGAAGGAAGGAAGGAAGGAAGGACTGAATAATTTCATTTTTAAACACATTAGCAAAAAGCAACATCAAAAATATGCAACATCAGAGATTAATGGTCCCAATGCAGGCTTCCAGAGTTTTTGTAAATTCCATGAAACCTTTTGGGTCTTTTCCTATATCCCATGATATAGGAAAACTGGCACTGATCAGATTGTTGCTGCTACAGCTTCTGCCAACAATGGAGGAAGACAACAAAGCAAAGCAAAACATACAGGCAAAGGTGCAGAAAATATGGATTTGAAATTGCAAAAGGAGGGCAGGAGACAACCCTAGCAAAGAAACAGGACTGCTCTACCTCCATCCTGTGGTACGATCCGTGTGGCTTTGGACAGAACTTAGTGAACAACCTCAAGTATTTCTCAAGTTTTTCTTCATTTCTCCTGTATCTCAGAGCTGTTTTGTACTGTGAGAGCTAGATCGAGGGATGGAAGGCATTGACTCAGAGCTAAAGGCAGTCTGTGCACAAGGGGATATGTGGATTCTCATTTTGTGTCCAAAGAAATTGTGGGTGCAATTAAGATATTAAATTCAAGGAAACTGTATAGATTAGCTGGAGGAGTTTAGTAAATAGTTAAAGGATCAGCTAATCCTTCCTTTACTGCTGACTTACATCAGCTCTTTACTTGCAGGTACAGTGTGCTTTTTTCTTTCAAACAAACAATGTTTTCTAGATTATCTTCCTTGAAGTGGATTTAAGCAGTACCTGGCAACAACTCTTGTATTTTCTAGTAGCTCCAGCTTTGCTTTCCAGGCTTGTAGCTCAGCTACTGCATAAAGAGTCCCACGGCAGGAAGGCAGCAAAAGCAGAAAGGAGGTCAATGGGCAACCCCTCCCTCCAAGGTGAGTGTGTGATCATCGCAGCACCAAACCTACCCCTTTCTTTCTCTCTACCTGCAGATTGGGATCAGTCCCTGGCAGCAGTACCTGGGTTGCTGCAGTTAGAGCCACATGTCTGTAAACCACAGTGTGGCAAAGATGCCTGCATGTGCATGCAGATTGTGTGGAAATTATATCCCTTCCTCATCCTCATCTTTTACTCAGGTTCCACCCAGGGAGAGGCTGCCACCACTTTCCAAGCTGTTATAAACCAAGCAAACCCAAATTTCAGGTGAGACCTCCTTCTTTGGCTTTGGTTCAAAACTATGAAGTGGAAAACTCCTGTCTAGAGGTCTATGCAAACCTCTGTCTCTTTAAGTTGGTCTGAACAAACTACTATTGCTCTTGCTTTAAAGAAAATGTCATAACTTGTTTAAAGAAGAAAAAGAAAGAAATTTCCCAAGAAAAGCATAAACATTCACAGTGCTGCTCAGCAGAAATATGCTGTGGCCTCTTTCCACCAGGAAGGCAGAGGAAATTGGGATTTCACCCCCCTGACCTCTTTTAGGAAAAAAATACATATAACTTCAAATAACTTCATTTTGGTGTCAGCATTCAACAGAGTTCCAAAAAAAAAAAAAAAAAAAAAAGAGAGAGATGAAGGAGATGAAGTCTCCTTTCCCCTTCCTCTAGAGCACAGAACAGGAATCTAGTATTATCGTGTCATCATTGTACAAGAGAGAACTATTTATAATTTTCTGAACTTCCATCTTGTAAGCATGGAAATACAACAGCTTCTTTAAAAAGCCCAGCAGGGATTTTTCTGAATTTGCACAACACGGAGTCAGCTAACAGGAGAAAAAAAAAACAAAAAACATTTCTGCTAGTGCAGCCATAGCTGTATCTTAAAATCTAGATGCTAAACAGACACGTGTGTTCAACCAGTCATCTTGTCCATGCTGCTTGTTCTTAAGGTACAAACAGTACAAGGAACAACTCAGTGAGATTCTAGTCCCAGATGAGCAACTGGGTTCTGCCAAAATAGAAATATGCTGTTAATTTTCCTCAGTGACAGCACTGCCACATCGTCATCCTACATGACATCTGATCATATCCGGGTGGACTTAATGCTTTAAAGTACTAGACATCAATGAAAACAAAGACAGGGGTAGCAGTGGAGGGCGTTTGACAGCAGGATGGCACCACTCCAAGCTCTCAAGGCAAGTCCCTGGCAAATAGTAAGCAATTTTGTTGAAAGAGTGAAAGAGCAGTGAGCAGAACGGCCCTGAGGAGGTGCATTGCAGCAAATGGGTGTGGGGCTGTTGTGGATGACGCTGCCCTGATGGGGGAGGAAGACCCCAAGCCCCTGTGTCCTCCAAGAGCAGGGCAGCACAAGGGAGAACACTGGTGGGGAAAGGAACAGGGCAGAGAAATGGGAAGGAGTGGGAGGTCTTTATTGATGTGACACAAGTGCCTCTGTGACTTGGAGTTGTCCTGAAGGTGGCTGGGGGCAAGGGGTGGCCACATCAGAACAAGCATGATGCACACTTGTCTGATTTATGAAAAGTCTAGTGCACTTTGATCCCCTCCTAGTCCTCAGGATGGGATTGGTCTAATGATGTGTATCTGCTGGTATGCAGCAAGGTGTAACCCCCAGCCTTCTTCTGAAGGTGTCCTATGTGTACGTGGTATGATTTGAGACCAGAGCCCATTTTACAGCGGAGTTTTCAGCAACCTGTTTACCATCATAAATAAGGTCAAATCTCGAAAGATTAATTCTTCTGTGTCTGATGTGTCTCTTCTGTATTTTATAGTATGTAACCATGGGTGCTTTAAAAGAGCATGTGAATTACAGGTATGTGATCAGGAGTCTGCCCTCCCTTAGTAAAAGTGTCAATCACCTCCTGACTCAACCTTAATCTTCAAAATAGCCTATAAGGTCATAGAAAAGACACAGAACTCAGGATTTTTGCTGAAAATAGAGTCCTTGTGTCTTTTTCAAATATGGATGTCTTTTAAATAAAAGCCAGTGGCAATGATTATAATTGAATGGCTGTGTCACAAGCTCGACGGTACCACAAACCACAAATAATAATCCTAGAGAATAAGGGAGGATAATAATCCTTTCTATGCATTTCTTTCTGCTTTCCCTTTGTAGACTGATGTCATCATTATGAATTGTCAGTTCCTGGGATCACAGCTAACGCTCTGGTGGTTTTGTTAGAACGATAATTCATGTAGTGGAGAAGCTAATTGTTCTTCGGATTTGTCCTTCACTGTAGAATTTTATGAATAAGTTTATAAGTGAATTTGAACCTTATCTGAGCCTTTTGGGTTTGTCCCCTGGTGCCACTAGCTTTATTCCCAGGTTAAACCATCCATCTAATAAAAGTCCCTGCTTCCAGAATTAGCTAAGGGGCACTAAGAGGAGCATTTGACACTGAAAATGTAGAAGTAAAAGTACAGTAGTGGCAGCCTTAGGTTTCAGAAATGCTTTCATTGTGTTATCGTCAGCTTCTCCAAAAGCTGCCGTAGCCTCTGGTGACCTGTCTGCAAACACTTCCATTACAAAGAATAATAGGTGAGGCCATCCTTTGTCAGTTCTCTTTCAATATGTGCTTATGAAAATAGCAGAATATCTCATCAGACAAAAGAAAAGCAGGGAGAAGTATAAAGGAATGTTACCAATAGGCAACAGTGTAATTGTTGGATGGGGATGATACTGCTTATAATTCTGATATTTCTGTAGTTGTCTTCAATCCCAGCAGCCTCATTTTCAGCAGGATCTGAACCTAATGCTATTCAACAGTTTTCCCTTTAGTATACGAGGTAATTTACCATTTCAGTTGGCCTTGCAGTGACTGAAATATTTAGGGGATTTGTGTAGTGACAGAAATAGATAAGATGTTTGAGGCAAATGGCTTAGCTCTGTTTAGGAAAATCTCCATGGGATTTAAGGGAATGCTCTGATGTAATACAATTGGTGGTTTTATTAAAATTCTTTCTGAGTAACATCTATGGTAAAAGTATATCCTATTCCCACTGTGAAGTTCTTTCTAACCCCTTTCTTCCCCAGTCCCACTCTCCCCCCTCCACCTCCTCCCCCCCCCCCCCCCCCCAACTTCTAGTATCACTCCTGAATGAAAAATCGAGTTAGAAACCTCACTAAAGCTGTAAATAGCACAGCGACAACAATGAATACAGAAACGGTTTGGAAATCTATTTATTATCTTTGTTGATATTTGTCTGTAGATGTGAAAATCACCTATAACCAGATCCTCCTGTGTAAGTTGAAGCTTAAAGCAGTTTCATGCATTTGTTTAAAAAATAAACAACAAGAAAACACCAAGCCTGTAAGCATGTTAGAAACAGATTATCTGATTGCTTACATACCATTTCTACATTGCTTAATAACAGTGTGTAAATGAGAGTAATAATACTGATAGGCTATGTAGTACCCCGTGTCCAAGTATATCTCTGTGTATGCACAAATGTAAACTTAAATACGAACATATCTGCATTCACTGATATGAAGCTTGACTGCATATACACAGTGGTAAAAAATTATTATGAAGGATGCACTCTAACGCACTCAAAAAGCTAAGAAATACCAAAAACTGAACGTTGCTGGGGCAACCTTGATTTGGTTTCCTGGTGTGTCTTTGCTGCAACTGAAGCTGTTTGGGAATTTTCAATATAATGTTTTAGTCAGAAAATTCCAATCTATAAAAATCAAGACACTTATGCACACATTACAGTTTTTACAAAACTTTTCTCAAGTCCAAACTGGAATCTTCATGATGAGAGATTTACGTTAGGGCTGCATCAGACTACTTGTATGAACCTGGCTTATTCCAGGAGACAGCCCTAATTAGGTGGCTTCCAGGTGACTTCACAGGCTCGGGCACTGTTTTATTTCTCTGTATTTCCTTGGTTTCTGTCTTGAGGCTGCAGGACCATGTTGTAGAAATGCTGAATGCTCACAGCTGCAGCTGTAGTCAGTGGAAACTGAGCTTAGAAAATACAATGCTAAATAATCATAAAAAAACAGGTTGCATGCATTTGAAATTGCTTACCAACTTTGAATATCTCTGCCTCTCTTCTCAATCTGTGAAATCATTCATTAACATTTGTGTATCACTCCAGCACTATTATGGTAAGCACCACAGAAAAGCCCTTGAGGTAATTTTATATTCTTTTTCTTTCAGAGAGGGCTTGAATAGTGTTCGATGAATAAGGCATTAGGCAACAGTGTACTGAACAAGAAGAGAATAAAATATTAAACACCTACATGGCACTGTCCTTCCCAAGTCATTGAATGAGGCAGAAGTCCTATGTTAACAAACTTGCATGTGACTGTGTTGCCATACATGATGACAATAAATATATACAACAGAGGCTGAATTAAGGTTGCACAGGCAGCCTTACTGCTGGGATTTCCTAAATCCTGAATGCTTAACTTTGTCCTCTTTTAGCAGAACAGCATTAAGGTGGGATTTCTATGGGTAACAGATGTAGAATTTACAGAGAGTATATGTGCCAACTTTTTTTCAAAAGAAAGATTTTATTGGGATGTGTTTGGTTGACCTCATTATTTCTAAAGAGTCAGTAACTGGAAATATATGTAATTAATATGTTTACAAAATATAAGCACATTGATCTGTGCAGGAGAAGCAATAATTTTGCCATTGATAGGTTGTCAAGGCCTCAAATGAAAGTTCAGAAAAAAATACTTCTTGTGCACAAGCACAGGCCCTACATAATACTTAATACTTCTTCATTACCCAGCTGCTGGAAATCTGAATCAGCTGTGGCTTTCTTACTACTACTGCGGTGGGACTCATGGTGGAGGCAGAAACAGATGAGCAAGAGGTGGGGATTGTCCAGTGAGTGAAGGTGTCTTTTAAAGTCAGAGGTTCCGTCTCTAAGGTACGCAACCTACCTGGGAACATCTCAACACTGATGAGTTCTGGACAAATGTGTTGTGTCTCTGGATCTTCTCGACTTGCGACACAATCTCTTGATGTCCAGTAAAGTGGTCAGTCAGTGGTCAGGTTTTGGTTTTGTTTTTATAAAATCCCCTTCCTATCACTTATGAGGAACAATACATCAAATCCTAAACGTACTTCTTCAGTGCACTGGTGGGACAAGGGTCAAAAGAAAAAAGTACAGAAATTGTTCTCATAAATCCACTCTGCACTGGAACAAAAAAAAACTTCCCTCTTTCCAGAACATGCAGCCATAGTTTCCTTCACAGCTCTTACAACTTCTGGGAAGCCCATACAGTTAATTCTTCTCCAGTATGCCCAGTTCCCTCCATCCAGAGGATCAAAAACCTAACTGGGGGTTTTCTCCAAGAACACAGCTTTATGCCAGCCAACCCCAGAATGCTATTCTTTCTTCAATTTCCTTAGAAGGAATACCTGCCAGAAGATGGGCAATCAGTGTTTAGACCTTTAGGGGGAATGAAAACAGAGGAGAGAGTGAAATAGTGTTATGAGTAGCATTACCTTCAGTACCGTAGGGAATGCTCTCCAGAGCAAACGGATATTTATATGAAACTGCTATTACAGGCTATGAAATGCTCCTGTCACCTCAAAGTAAATATGTTTAAGAATGAACTGTCTTTGTTCAATGGAGATCTATTGTATAAGGCAAGCAGGTATTTCTCTGCCTTCTGTAAAGGCGTAGGTTATACATTACCCTCTCTGGAATGTCCATGAGAAAGTTACTTAATACTTTGAGCAGTACTTAACAGGGAAAGGGAAGGCAACTGTTATCACTTGGGCTCCCCTTGGGGGATGCTGTGATGATAACCTTCCTGTTTAAATTTGGGAAATACATAGTGCACAAATGAATGAGCTTCATTGTCTTTGAAGTTTCCTATGTGAGTCACAGTGAAGATTCTACATAATTACATTAAAATTACGGGGACAGGAATCAGCATGCAAACAGGCTAAGGGCAAACATATAGTTACGTGATTCTATCAGCTATACAAATGAAAATTAGCTCCCTTTCCATACTACTTGCCATGCTCTCTGTAAGTGTTACATAAGTTAGTGATAATATCTAAATATGTTTTCAGAACTTAGAAAAAATCCTGCCAGGAGAATAAATCAGTGTAAAAGCCTTACAGGAAATTTGCTGAAAGCCAGTATTAGTAATTCATTTAACGTCAAACCTACCAAGCATGCCTATTTTGGGGGCCAAAAACAGAAGCTTAAGCCAAGCACTCTAGCAAGAGTGTTTTTCCGTCACTGTTCAGACAACTTGCATTGGCTCATAACATCGTTTTTACATTTCCAGTGTAGTGTGGAGACACATTAAACAGACAGCAGTGAGAGAGCTGGCAGAGGGGCTGGGAAGTCAAGAGGTATTTAGGCTTTCTAAAGGAACAAAGATACAAATATTGCTGATAGATTTCAGAGCTTGTCTAATGTGCAGTGGTGCTACAAGGAAGCTGAGCAAATTCAGATAGTGCTATGTGCTCTCTTACACACTTGCACTCCTGACTAACCTGGCTGTTAGATGACTATTAAATGTAACGTATTAAATGCTGTAATAAGTAGAGCAAACAGAAGCTTCCTTCATTTCAGCTGATGTTTGAGGGGAGTGCAAGACTTACTGTAACTATGAGAGAATTTCTGAAGCTTGTTGCTCTGTCAGCCCAAGCATTTCTCTCTGTGGATGCCAGGGAGGAGAGGGGAGAGGGAAGGAAGTCTTGCAGAACAACCTGAGAACAAGTTTCAACACTGACCACTGCCTGCTAGTCCTTTTATTTATTGTTGTTCTCTTTTCTTTGTTATGAAAGGAAGTCCAAGTCTTTCCCCATGGTAAAGTACACTGTGTTTAGTGATGGGCAACTGAAATGTATACTAAATGGACATTGTTAAAAAAAATAATAAAAATCAGTTTTTGGTGTTCTGGGTCTTGTCCCAAATGCAAGCAGAATGGCAAACACTAAAGGATGAAGTACATGAGCATTCTTGTTTTATCTTATAGGTGTTTATTAATAAATATTACATGAGTTTCTATTTAATTTCTCTAAAATGTCAGCAGATTGATTAGACAGGCTTTCCAAGTGCAGAGGGGTTTTTTCCCTAAAATGACTTCTAACTCTACTGTCTTTAATTTGGGGTTGCCCCTGCTGCAGAAGCAGCATGGCCAGAATCTTTAAGTTGGAGTGGCTAAAGCCAGCATCCCCGAGTCCATATTTAGGCATCCAAAGAAATGGTCTGATTTCCAAAACTGCTGAGCAGCCAACAGCCCTAATTGGAGTCCATGGGAACTGTTGGATGCTCAGCACATTTGAAAAATCAGGTCACTTATGTAAGCAACTAATTGTTGCTGTAAGAGCCTGACTTCGGCACCTAGTTTTACAAGAGCTCGATGTCACTTTGCCCAGAAACCCTTCAAAGCCAGGCATCTGGCCTGCACTCATCGCTAACCAGCGTGGAGGCCCTGACTGCTGCTTGTGTTTTGGAAATTCTCCCTGGCAGACAGGGATGCACCCCACCTCCTTTTCCAAGATGCCTGAGGGAGGTGCCCGAGCTGCTTGCTGTCAGTCTGGAGGCAGCAGCCTGGCCTGCCTGCGGCTGTCACTCTGCAGGCCACCGGGGTGGCTCAGGGGCCATGTTCTCGGCCCTCTTGGTTGCCTTGGAGAGACCTGGGCCACCCCAGATGCCACTGGCAAAGCCCCAGCTGAGTGTCTGAGGGGAGAGGGGACGTTCCTAAGTGTCCACTATCATATGCTCCCCATTAAAAAGTGTTGTTGGAAACAGCAGATTTATTCTGTTCCCATTTAAAACCCATGGAAAAAGACCCCGTTCTTGGCTAAAGCATCGCACCCTCTATGCCAGCAGAGATCAGTCTTCAGCCCAGTGCAGCATACTGCTTTCCGAAAAGCATTAAGCAAGTACAGGACAAACAGTGCCATGAACTATTTTAGTGCTAAAACGAACTTTGTGTAGTAAACATGGAGAGGCTTAAGTTCACTTAGTACCTAAGTGTGTAGATTTGCAGAAGTTCTTATAAATCCATATTGCACAACAGCTCAGTGACTGTCATCCTAAAGTAATAGATATTCTTGAACATTGTGAAACATAAATAGGTGTCGTAGTCTGACTTTCCACATCAGCAAGGATCAGTGCAGAGTGTTTTCCTCTTTGTTCTTATGTTTAAAATAGTACACAACAAATGTAAGCAAGTTTCTTAACTCCTGGGTAGGGTCTGGTTTCCTAACTCCTGGAGCTGGGCCAGGTTCTAATCTCGGGCACACAGCATGCATAATCATGTATCTCCACAGACATTTCCAGGTACACGGTACTGCTTATAATTCATCCAAGATTACAATCTGACCTGTGAAGAACGTTCTGGAAGTGGAAGATACAGGACAAACAAGTCGTGTGAAGGAACAAAAGCAGCATCACTCCTCAGGCTGCCCTGAGGCCTGCACCCCATGAGCCCTGGGAGCTGCTTGCAATAACAGGCCTTGAGTGACAATTGGCAATTTTCAGAAATAGTGCCTTTATGAAAATGCTCTGGTATTATGAAATATTTGCATCCCTTTCATTAAAGCATCCCCACAACCTTTAGAAAGTAGGGCAGGCTGACGGGAATCATTCAAAGAAAAGCCTCACTGGGTGTAACATCAACACCGTCACTTTTAAATTACAAAATTAGTTGTCTTTGTTTAACTTAATTTAGCAGAGACCGGGAACAGCAGCTTGATTGTCAGCCCCACAGATGCAAGTTGTTTCCTTGGCTTTAGGTGAAGTTCAGGGTGACTGCAGGTGGCCCACGGCCAGCAGGCTCTGTCACTGCCCTTCAGCCTGAGATCGACACTGTCTTCCTCGAGCACCCAGACGATGGATGTGCCCAAGTCCTTTTCTACTGCCTCTGAGAAGGTGCAAGTTGCATATTAAACTCACAACATTTAGCATTTCTGTCATGCCACACGTCTTCAAAGCACTTTTCAAGGAGCAGACTGAGTCATACATCTGCCCCAGGGTGGGACAGGGCTGCAAGGCGTTTCATCCACCAGGTCCCTGAGGTGGAGCTAGAGCGGGCTGCAGCTCTGGCACACATGCAAGCATAAGAAGTACAACAGATCCAGTGATCTTTCTGCCAAACTGTGCATTGGATCAGCTCACTGAACCAATACAGGGACTAATCCACCATCTGTCCAAGCTGCTTACTGGCCAGCACTGTAACTCCCAAGAGCGAGGTGGGATATGAGCAGGAGCAAGGAAATAATCTGGGGAGGGATGAGGAGCAGGAGCTCCTTTCAGCAAGTCTCCTGGTTACATTCGATCGGCTATGGTGTGAAACTACACATTGAACAAAGTGTGTGTACATGTACATCCAGATACCTTCACTGTTTCTCCTGCACCGATCCCTTCCCGTTGGTGGGATGCACTCTTCTCAATAGGTGGCAAGCAGTACACTTTTCTAATTCAGCTCCCATATCTCTATTAAAATATTATTCCTAATACTATTGAAGTATTACTTCTATTATTAGGCACTCAAGGAGACACTGCATTTGCAGTACACTATCGAAAATCGGTAGACTAATGTTAATACATCAGCACAGAGAAGAAAGGAGGCAATAAATTACGTAGGATTCATACAGTCAGCCCTACAAGCTGAATCACATTTGTTGATGTTTTGATAAAAAATACCTTGCAGTTGACAAGCTGCATTTAGAGTACAAGTTGGTTCCTGTGGCTTATGGGTAGTTGTTGGTATGAAACTTTCCTCCTTTAATATCTTAAAATATTTAAGATGTAGGAGGTAAAATTTGGTATTTCATCACTGTTCACCTTTTTCTTTCCCATTCCAAAAAGCAGCCTCCCCCAACTAATTTATTGACTGTTTTACAGTGTTGCAGTCTGTTCTTTTCTGGAGAGCTGTGGATGGATTTTGCTTAAAGGAATGAAGACAGAAATGTGTGTTTGTGCTTTCTGCTGCACACAGACGTAAGACAACTCCCCCTTCCTTTCCTTCCTTGTGGCACATACTGTCATTGTGAGATGACGCAGAAGTACATCATGGTGGAGTATCATGACTTGTCAGGACAGGCACCGCCTCTTGCTTTGTTTTAACGCTTGGTCTACTCGTGAAACGAAACTTAAAAGCTGACTTACTGATGGCAGCTAGTAAATATTACTGGGAGTCAAAGTTACAGATAGAAAGCTGGCAAGAGAAACCACTCACCTACTCAATATCAAAGAGTTGCGTCTGTGCCAACAGCAGTGAGACGGTGCCAGAGAAAATGTGTTGCAGTAACATTACACATTGCCTTTCTGTGCAAAAATACTGGACCAAATTCAGCCTTTGGTGTAAGCAAAGGCAATTCTGTGAACAGTTCTGGTACTGCACCTACCTGTTTATAGCCATTTGGCCTACAATAATGTGTTTATATTGTGTTAAGTGATTAAGAGCATTTTGCTTAACATGATGCAAACAAAGGAAATTCAGTATTGGGGGCAATGGCATAACTGTCACCCACATTGCTGGGGCTTGGGTGTTAATTGAGAAAAAATTGCCAGTCTGGACTCAGAAATAAAAAGGGTAGAGCAGAGCACATGGGAGCAGTGCCCTTTTCTAGTTGGGAACTGCCCTGACTGCCAGGGTATGGGAAAGATCATGGTTCCCTTCAGCTGATTCTGCCTTTCCCAACAGGACCCAGAAGGGAGAGCATATGCGACTTCTTTTTAAAGGATCTCAAAGTATGTTACCAAGCATGCATGCACCCCCCCAGCCCCCCTTCCCCAGGCAGCTGCTCTCACCCATTCTCCCTGCAGCCTGATGGGCTACAGGCTCTTCCCTTCTAGCTGCAGGCAGCTTAATGAAGCCAAGACTGGGTTTTACCCTCAATGTTGTTTATTTCCAGCTCTGCTTTGTACTATAGCTTGTTTTTCCTTAAAATGTGGCTTTCTTAAACCAGATAAAAACATTATCATGGAAAATAATGTGGCAAGCCAGGAGGGCTGCAAACTGGTTAAACCTGAATGTAAACTGTTCTGTAACGAATATTGCTGGTATGTGGGCAATAACCCTGAATAATGTCATTAATTAGTTATATGCCAGTAACTGTTTTTAAAAGGCATGCTATTTACACTGTAGGCACTTTAACATGTAATTACATGCTAAGCATGTGTGTTATTTTATCGTCATGAACTCTGTGAACGCAGGACAAAATATACATTATAAAGACAGGTGATCTGTTTATATTACAGCTAAGATTAAAAATTTTCTTAGTCTATTAGAATTAAGATGCATGCATTTTATTCAAAGCTGCTTGTCCAACATAACAACCATTTTTCCTCCATTTCCCACACTATTTTAGAACAAAGCTATACTGCATACTCAGCCAGGGAAAACTATAGGTGTTTACTGTTCATATAAAAGTTCACTAGAAAAGAGAATATGAAAAAGAAATAATGCCTTCAAACCTGCACAAATAATTCATGCTACTACAGCTGTTGGTGTTATAAGACTACTTGCTTGTTTATTGCAGGCTGTCACTACTAGTCACAACTGAGGTTGTTTTGATGACCTTACTGTGAATTTCTATTAGTAGAGATTGAACTCTGAATCTTAAGGGTTTCTAATATTTGTTTTGGGGATAATTGCAATATTCTTGTAATGCTTATTTTGTCTACATTTTTAATCTATGCTCTCTGTCATAACTGTATTGTTAATATAGTTTTGGCCTGGGAATAATATACAGTAGGTATAATGAAGTAACTGGTTGACAGCTTTGCATTAAGATTATGTATTACAATTTGATGTCTGCACTGAGAGAGCTAATGGCAGTGCTGGATCTGGAATTGTTAATACCATGCTGAGCACACCTTGGGCATGTATTTGCACAGCAAGTGCCAAAATGTGTTGATATTGGCCTTCAGAATGAATGAAGAGCCAGAAGAAGGGACACAGTGAAAATTAACACAGCAAAGGAAAAAGGATTAAATGAAGTGACAAAATGGCTTCGTGCAATGCTTTTAGAGAACTCCAAAGAGGGAAACTGAGGCAGCAGTTAGTCTCAGCACCAGTGGAAGAAAATCTCTGCTGGAATCATCTTAGTTTCTTATTCAGAGAATGTGTTGTATGGCACTGAGTTCACCCTGGTGAGTCATTCATACTGGGAAGTTATCACCACTGTAGTACCCTCACAGGCAAGCTTTTCATCTAGGTCAAATTGTGATGCCCTTACTCACCAAGGAGTATATCAAGGCCTGGTCCCTAATCAAACCTGCTAGTGGTTATGGGGCTCATACAACATTCACATTTGATTAGTATGTCTTCTTCTGCAAGCACTAATCAGCCACTCACTTTTTGCTGAGAGGGCACTTCCCATCCTTTCTGTAACATAGGAGAGAGGGTAGCGAGGCATATACCAAGAAACTTGAACTTTAAAGACAATCTTTTGTGGTCCTCTGCACCTCATGATCTTGTTAAGCAATGAATCTCACATCCAAAAAAATAAATAAATAAAATAAAATAAAATAAAATAAAATAAAATAAAATAAAATAAAATAAAATAAAATAAAATAAAATAAAATAAAATAAAATAAAATAAAATAAAATAAAATAAAATAAAATAAAATAAAATAAAACAGAAAAGAAAAGAAAAACAGCAACTTTTTATCTGTTTTTCTGTTTTATAGTCAAAGGTTATGGTGGGAGTTAGAAGGTTATGTCTCAACAACTGTTGGCTTCATTCTCTCCCACTTTGCCATGTTGCATCGCAGAATAAGGAGCCCAGCTCAAGGCACAGGATAGGCTCTTAACCTTACACAGGTTAGATGGTGCATAGTGGTTTATAAGTTTCCATTTTCATGTGTGAATTTTATCTCAAATGATAAGATCTGTGGATTGAAGAAAGTTTTTTTCTGATTTTAGTTTTGTGCAGTTGACTAAAACCAATAAATGTGTCTAAGCCTTAAATTGTAACCTACTTCCAGAGCCAAAGAAAGAACCCAGAAAATCCTGAAAATTAATATTTGAATTTCCAAAGGGTGTTGCACTTGGAAAGATGCTTTATAGCAGACAATGGCATGACCTTCTCCACCACTTCCTCTGCTGGCAGAGTATAGGAGACCTATGCAACACATTCCTTGTTGTCATTCCAAAGCCGTGTTGAATTAAAAAAAAAAAAAAAAAAAAAAAAAAGTGCAAACGTCAGGAGTCTAATATATACTCCTGTGATGTAAATATTGCACTAGGGGGGTGAATTTGTACGTACATCTACAGCTGTTGGTATTTGGGCTGATGAGAGCAGCCTTTTTAGGAACTGGGTGGGGTGGAGTAGATGAAATAGGGTGTGCCTGCAGAGTGGTGGTTCCAAAATCTCAGCCATCACTTCCACAGAAGAACCTTCCTAAGAAACCCCCAAATCTCTCTCTAAGATATGTCATCAATGCTCTGTTAAGGAAATAAATGTCTGGGAGTATTGCTATTCATAGTCTTTTGGCTGTAGGTTTCCAGTGTAAATACCACCAGAGTTAAAATCTGCTCACATATAATTGATGTTTTGCGACTGCTATATATACCCTATATATAAAAGAATTTGGGTCTGGGGATAGGGAGTAGGATGGAAGAGGCAAGGACTGTTAGTTAAATTTCCTATACACAAAATCATTGCCATCAGATTCAGTTACTAGAAGATACAGTATAGGCCTGAAGGTCATAGGGATGGGACTGCAGAAACACAAGTGGCTCTGAAAACCTCCACCAGTGGCTGCTTAGTCATTAAACTGAGGATTTTGTTCAGCAGGGCTGTTTTCCACACCCATTGCAGTAGTGCAGGCTTTCAAAAAGGAAGTTGGTTATATGCAAATTAAATGCAAATACCTAATAAACTTGTTAAATAATTGGCATAGAACATCACACATGGTGCAGCATTAAACTTGGCGGGTACGACTGTCCCTACTGTACTGCTAGTACTTCACTGGTGCTAAACTGGTTCATACCAGCTGAGGATCTGGCCCATGCAGCATATGGAATTTCCTGGGTAAGCAACTACTCACTGTCATATTTAATCACAGATAAATACAGGGCAGATTTATATTGTATGCATATGCTGAATTTATTGGATGATCTTAACTATTCTGCCATCAGTTCGAGCAGTCCATTAAAACCGTCATTGCAAATGCACTGTGTGCTGGAGTCAGAGCTGATCACATGCTGGCATTTAGTTTTCTTGATAAAGAATAGAGGAAATAACGTAAACAAGTATGCTTGATTACTTTCCCACCCCCGTTCATCCATTTCTGAATCATGTTGGATTAACAACACATTTGAGACAAAGATACTGAATTTTATTAGCATTGCTTGCTCACTGGTGTCATTATTAAATGCTACATTATTAGCTACTCGGGTATAGCATGCACTCTTCCTGTACCATTCCTCAGAAAATAAGCAAAAGCCAAATTGTTTTGTGGCACACTGAAACCAGCTCTGACTTTATGCAGCAGATGTTCATCTAGCCACGCATGTAGATGATTTCATAGATGGGGCGAGTGTGTTCACCAATCACACACGTTGCTTTTTTTTTTTTTCTCCAGCACTGAATCATCATCTCTCCTTAACTGTATTTTTTTTTTTTTAATGGAGAAAGTAGAGCACTGTGCAAACAGTCATGACCTTTCCTGTCTTTAACCAACATTTTTTTTAATGCCCCAATTCCAGGCTGACCTCCTTTTTAAGCGCTATCTTTGGAACTCATATAATACTATGAAAATACATTTGTCAGCTTCATGATTAGTGCTTTAATGGTGGTTTTCTTTCACTGCTTGTTTTTCCCCTGCTGTTTGTATTATGGCGATTTCGTTCTCAGGAACATAGAAAATGGTAAAGGAAAATCCAATTTAGTACTCTAAATTTAATTCTATTTTGAAGATATTTCTGAGGGCTGCACTTCATGTGTTCCTTTGAAACTAGAGTACTTGCAAGACTACTTGAAGCTTTTGTTTGCTCTAAGCAGGAGGGTCGGAGCTACTTACTTTTCTCTCACTGTCTTAGCCTCGACAGCTCGGTGCATAGTCAGGCTGTAGTACTAATAACATACTGTTCACAGGAAATCACGATGGGCAATATGGTTATGCTTAAGAAACACAGGCATATAGAAATATTAAGCAGCTCACAGGGCTGAAGGTCACAACTACCAGTATGGTTCTTCTTGTGGGGATGGGAGAGCACAGTGTGGCTAATAGCCTGTGCTCCTCTGCTATCATGAAACAAAACTTTCTACAGTTAGGCCTCACCTCTGTCGGCTCATGGTGCTTTCCCACACCACAGTCATTACAGAGGTGTATAAAATTGGCAGTTTAACATTGCAGGGGGCTCCTGAATCATGCATGCCATTACATCAGAGGCCTTGCACTGAAGCTGGCTCTAGAATATTGCTAACTGGCTTGGTGGCTACACTTGCAAAAAAATACACTCAGTTTAAGCAGGCTGTAGGTTGTGTAAGTTCAAAGCTCTTTTGTATCAATATAAACTACTTTGCAGATTTGACATAGGCCAACCTGTGAAGAGAAACAGCAGGGTTCATATATCCATATATATATACACACACACACACACGTGTATATATATAAACATATATTCATACTATATGTGAATATGGACTATATATATACATTATATATATATATATATATATACACACACATATATATATATTCTAAGCAAGGCTTGGTTTTGGAAGTGTGAGTTGCCTGTGCAGTCAGACATAGAGATCTCTTTCCATGATCGCAGCTGTTTCTTGTCTTCACCTTCTTCCCTCTTTTTCTCTTCATCATGTTACTGCTCTTCAGTTTTTCACAAATCTACTTAGCTTATTTATTTCTACTGTATCTAATGATTAAAACCAGAACTATTGCAACGTAAAATCAAACAGCAACAAAAAATGTACAATGCTGTCATACAAGTAGAACTAGTATAATGATTCTTATTCATCAACTACTCAGTTGAGGGTCAGAGGGAAAGATAACTGGATGAATGAAGAAGCCGAGCAAGCTGATAAAGTAGAGAAACTGAGACATTGGCATGGGTAAGTCAGCAACAAGGGCCACAAGTGACCCCACAGAATTCAGTAACTCCAGCCCTGTGGTAAGAACCACATGCTGGCTTTTCACAGCTGAGCATTAATTTGCAGCACTTCATACCTCCTCAGCCATGCCTTATTAAAAACAAAGCTGTGTTTGAGGCTGCTGCTTGGCAGCATCACATCTCACTGTGCATCTGACGTGCCACATCCAAGCCGCAGTGTGGCACTTGGCAGGAAGTCACCTGACCACCACCCCTACACACCACTCAAGGTCTCTAAGTAGCTCAGGCTTAAGAAAATAAAAATCTTCTGGATAGCTCTCCTTGCACATGCCAAACTGCTTGGCCTCCTCATAAAATTGTGCCAAGGACAATGCTAGGTTTTGTCTGTTCAGCAGCAGTTCTGATACCTGCTCCATAAGAGCAGCAAGTTGCTTTGAATGGGAATGCCCTGTGATTTTAAGAAATATATGCCAGTCCTTGACAACGAGGAGCCTACTTCCTAGAGACTTTTTGCCTAATAATGTCCAACTGTCTACAGCACAAGTTACTGCAGCTTCAACAGCAATTACAGAGTGAGGGTAACATCCATATTTCTATGAGCATTTTACAGAAGGAAATAGAAATGGCTGACAACCATGCATGGCTGATGATCAGATATTTAAATAGAATCCAGAAGTGGAAATACCCACCTGATAATACCCTAACGAGCAAATACAATTTTTAAATTCAGAAGTGTTATTCAGAGCTCTGGGTGTGTTGCACAAAGGGGCAGGATGTAGAGTTGCATCAAATCTACAGGCTTCCAGCGAACCTGCGCTGGTGACCTCAGGTACTATGGAGGTTTTCTGTCTGTGAGCTGGAGGCTAATCTATGCCTCATGAAATCAAGGAATGACTAGCAGATTCCTGCCTGCTGTGAACATGCTAGGAGGCTGGATACAGGTGACTCCCTCAGATATTTACATGATAACTGGCCAGGTTTCATGTCTCTGACAGTCCCTTTCCCTGAAAGTCCTGCTGGTGAGCCATGACAGCAGCCACAGAGAGATCACCTTCAGGCAGGTCTAAAAGATAAGTAGGTGCTGCATTTGTGGTGAGGGACAGCAGGGATATGTTCCCTATGAAGAAAGTAAAAATGCCGAATTGGCATGGCTCCAAAGTTCAGCCTACAGTAAATACGAACACCAACAGCTTAACCAACAGTGAGGTAAGAGTAATCAAGAACTAGTTTATGGCTGCCCAACCCATAGTGCATCTGCTCAAATAAGCCCATAATAAAAGCCTTGGTTCTGGGCTTCACAATGCAAACTGGTGCTCATTCTGCTCAAACGTGGAACACCTACCAGCTCAACCCACAGCCAGCACCAAACACACAGCACTCTCAGTTGGGTGAGGCCTAGTCCTCCCAGTGGAGCGTGACCATTTTGAGCAGTAACATAGAACACTGTAGCTCCATCTAAATTTATGTTTGTGTCTACCCTCCTTCAGATGGGTGGAAGACATGTACTGTTGTAGCATTGACTACATAAATCTCTATGAACAGTCAAAGTATGAAACCTGGCAGTATTATACAGAAGTGACTGTCATGGACATCCATACACAGGTCAGCTAAACCTATATATGATTAACATGAGGTTAGTTTTACATGGGGTTTCTTCAGCTGTGACCTAAAGGGATGTGTACAAATCTCAAAAAGATTATTTTTGCCCTTCAGCCATCAGGTGCCCTTGCATTCAAATCCTGACATATGCCATGATACAAAAGACCTTGGTGTCATTTTGTCTGCTGAGAGAGTGTGGCCATCGCTCTGTAGAAGCCAGGCATGAAGTAAAAGCTACTGACAAGTATGGGAGCAATTCTGTTTTACTCAGAGAATGGTTGTGGCCTGAAAAGAAGCAGACCATGTTCCTGGCTAACAAGTGATGAGTCAGTCTCTGGGGTACAGGGATATACCCTCATCAAAAGATTAGTACGTTTTGTAATAATGAAATTCCCTCTAGTGTGTACTCATGAGCCTCCAAATTCTACCAAGAGTAACAAAAGACCCTCTTTCTTCCTGCTGCACTTTCAATGTCATAAGAGACATAAAAAAGAATATGAATAGTCATATAAATATTGGCTTGGTTGGTAGTCAGTCAGGGCACAAGCGTTGACGTTGACTGTTTAGCTTGTTACTGAAAACTGTAGTGTGACAAATATTTTTTATTTTTTAAAGTAGATTTATTTATTTGTTGCAAATAGAGAATTAAAAGAGATAGAATAGGTGGAGAAAAAAAAACACACACACATTTTTAAGTTGCTGCTAATCTGTAAATTTCACTAGAATAATACAACAAATAATATTTCTAGTAGAATAATACAACAAATAATATTTCTATATCCAGTGATGGGGTTTATTGCTTTTTTTTTTTTTTTTTCCACCGGAATGCCTATGGCTAATTCTTTTTAAATTACAGAAGGATATGGGCAAGATATATGATTAGAATAAGCTGAGTGAATTTCAGTCATGAAACACAGCTGTGAAAAGTGAATATGGAAAGAATATCACAGTTTCATGCTGAGAAAATTTAACTGAAAACTACATTATTGTGTCCCATCATCTGAGGTTGGGTTGTCTGGCAAAGACCCCCAGTGTTTGACTGCCCTCTGTTTGGTGGCATATAAGTCTCCTATAATACCTCTTACAGGTTTTCACTCCATGTTCTTCCTGGACTCCAAAAACTGAACTGATTCTCATGTAGAAACTCTCTGTATTCTGTAACTTGTCCAAAGTGGTAGCATTAGTCAGCCTTATTTAGTCCAGCCCCGTTAATCTGTGTGTCCAGCTTCCTTCTGGCATCTTTGCTGACCTCTGTAACCTCTGTTTACTCATGCTCTTCCTATGCTTGCTTCCTTGTTTTACTGCCATAAATCTGCTACTTCCTCCACACTTTTTTTTTTTTTTCCTTTTAAGATTGCCTCTTGGCCATGTCATCTCTGTGCAAGAGTTCCTGACCTCCTTTTCCCATTAGATTCTTCTGATGATGTGGGTCATCAGCATAGTGATCAAAATAGTCTATATTGTGATCTTTTACTTCAGAAAGGCTTTGTTTGAGTCATAATTTGCAGATCTGCATCACGCATTTAGACCAGTCTTTAGACTGTTAATAATTCTTCATCTAACTGATGCTACCTCTGCCAATAAAATCCAATTGGTACTACTCTCTTAATGCTAAATTAAAAACCTAACATGGTCTTCAGCTCTTTCTTAAAATAACCTTCTTTTATTTGTGTTGTTTAAAGATCAACCACTCTCCTGGTTTTAATATTCAAGGTATGTTTCAAGGTTTTCATTCCACACAGATCCACTTTTTTCCTCTTAAACTCTCATAGTTATCAATATTTACCTTCTTATGTACCAGGGCCAAACTTTATAGTGCCAGAAATTTTTATTTTTTTTTTCCCCACCAGATTGTGAAAAAGCAGATATGCCTGAAAAATTCACTATATATCTCAAAAATATATGTGCAGGTGTTTGATTTTTGAGAGAAATGATTGCAGAGGGTACTACAGAACAACTACAGAACAACATACAGAAAATGAAATAAAAAAGGTGAAGAGCTAGAAGCTCATTAGAAGCACATTACATAACTGCTTAGCCCACTAAAACTGAAAGAGGCATTTTCAAGGTCTTGGTATGGTAATGCAGAGTGGCAGGGTCTCTCACCATTTTGGCCCAGAGAGCTGTGTACCCTTCAGCTGAACCTTGTTCATGGTAGTTCTTCTGTCTGATCTCAGCTCACACCTACTGTGCTTTATCCAAGACGTGTTTTCCTATAAGCAGGTTAATATTTTTGATGGGGTCATAGTTAAATTCATCTTTAAATAAAAGATCTACAGGTGGGCAATAAGTCCGTGCTACACATGCAGATATTCTGAGATGGTATGGATCTCTGTAGAACTTCAAAACGGACTACTCAAGAGGTAAAAGTTACACTTGCTGCTCTCCAGGTCTTGTTGGAGATAAAGCTTTGGAGCAATTCTGTTGTAAGGTTGTCTGCTTGCACTGTGTCTTGAGATTTTATCAAAATCTGCCCATGAATTGCTACAGCTCTGTGCTAGGACAACACTGATCTCAAAGTTCAAGAAAAGTACTTGAGAACTAGGAACAAAAAATTCTCTGTTAAGTTACATCACTAGAGAAGATGAGAAAGCCTTGAGACCGACAATCTTCAGAAATAAGAACAACTCTCTACAATGAGACAAACTTTTTGTCATAAGTTTCATTTCAAATATATTCTTTCATTGCCAAACTCTAATAACTTCCTTTCTCACCAACAAAAGAGATATCTGACCTGAAAAATAAAAGCCTGAAAACCCTCAGTCTTGCAGTCCATGAGGGATTTTGTCATTGCCACTGACGTTACCTGTGAGGCACTCAGATAATAGTGATAAGCAGGAATATAAATAACTACTTTGCCATGGATGACTGCAACTGTGGGAAATATTGTCATCCAGTGGAAGATTTCTGTTCCTTCCCTCTTTCCCCACAGCAGAAAGACAATGCAACAATGATGACTTTTTCATTCCAATCACAGCTAACACAATCAGTGAGATAAAATCCAAAGTGGTAAGAATGGAAGGGAAGGGAGAGAGAAATGTGTCAAGCTGCTTATCTAGGAATTGAATCCTTGTTCATTCCTGAAACGGTCCAAATCCAAGATGTCAAATTTGAACTTTGTCAGACCTTGAAAAAATAAGAATCTGTGTATGAACTTTGCGGCTTGGCCCCCTCTCTCAGACCCAGCCTACCTCATGAGTCATAGATGCAAGAAAGTGCAGGAGAATCATTACATTGCCTACAATATCTTAAAAGAAAATAAATGAATCAGTTAAACCAAAAAGAAAAACAAGTGTGACAGGCTTATTCTCTTCTGGGTTTCCTGTGTGTCAAATCTTGCTTTGAAATACAGGGCCTGAGATTAAGTTCAGTTTGTCAGAGCAAGGAGAACCTTGTTGTTATTCTCAAAAAGACAAGGATGAAAACATATAATATTGGATTTCAAAATGTATAGCAGACACCTTTTTGAGGGTGGTTTTTTTTTTTTGTTTTTTTTTTTTTTTTTTTTTTGAATGAGAAGCAAGAGTAGAAAAAGCAAAGGAGAAGGATAGGAGTTTCATTTCTTTAGCCTGCATAATGTTTCCTATGGTCTTATTTTCATAATTCAGCAGTTCTAATGACCATAATTCATAATATTAAATGACAAACTGAGAGCAGGTTTGTGTGAGATGATCTAAACCGAGTAATATAACTCATAATTTTGAATATTTTTAATATTTTTGAATATATTTAATATTTTTAATATTTTTCAGTGCATGAGAAGGGCTTAGTCTCTATGTATGTCTACAGAATACTCTTTCATTGTCATATGGCCCAGGCCTGAAGTCTTTGCCCATGTTGTACTCTGCCCTTATTCATGATGGGCACAGTGGAGCTGAGCATTCCTCCAAAGTAGCATTCAGTTTCTTGTCAGCAACCTGCAGCTTATAGTCAGCGAAGCTGGGCAGAAAACTTCCAGGGGAACATTATGCCCACCATGAAATACCGATTAATCAAAATCAGAACATTCTGTGGGAATGTGTCTGTTTTAACAAATCTTCTGACAAAACAGAGGCACATTTCCAAACTTGCCTGCCAGGCAGGTTTCAGTCAAAATCTTGCCTGGTTTCATGCCAGCTTGCCAACCCATCTCCTTAGCAGTCTGGCCAGCTGTCTGCTGGGGAGATGAAATGCCAGGCCTTCTGACTTCCCAATTCTAGGGTAGCCTATTGAACAAAGTGCTTCCGTGATGGGGGACCCTGGGCTTGTGGGCTCCTCATCACAAGACAAGACTACCTGCCTCAAGGGAAGGCAAGAGCAGTGATGCCTGGTCTTGGAAGGGCAAGAAAGATGTTTGCACAAGACTTCTGTAAGGGGAGTGGTAAATGGAAGGTGAGGTAAGACTGCAAGGTGAAAATTGTTGTTAGCCTTTATTTCATTCCCAATATTGGCCACTGGAACCAACACCACCTCACCTCCATTAGAATAGTTGATAGAAAATTAAAACATCTTTTTGTGAGAGAATAATACGTAACTCTGGAAGGAATTGACAATGCTAATTCTTCTGAGACTTGATGACGTTCACATATGGCTAACTAGCCTAACCAGAGTATCCTAGCAGAACTACAACTGCAACCACTACTACTTAGCTGACTTTTGAAACAAAACTCTCTTCCTAGGCTAGCTTGTATGGCTCAAGATGCTGTGTAATGCCTTCTAGACATAGACTTAAAGGGAGAGAAAAAGCTAATTTTTGAGAAAATAACCCACGCCAGAGAAATAACAAATTTATTCTCATGCATTTTGAGCCAAACATAAGTAAAATTGAATTAAAAAACATAGTGTAGTCTTCAGAACTTGCAGGGACTATGGGAGACAGACTCTAGGCTTATTTTCACCAATTACATGGAGAGCACTTGGGATTTGGCCTAAAGGAAAATAAACAATCTCCTACTCTTTGCATGTTTATTCACTGTTGAATGTTCTTGGGGAATTTTGCTTTACTGATCCCTCTTTTTCCTTAGATTTTTACCACAGTTGTCTCACTCTTCTGCCAGTTAACAGCTGGAGTTTCACACCTCAAATGCAACCCCATGCAGCCACATCAGGCACTGGGCAAACACCAGGTCTCCTCAGCACTGTCCTTCTCCCTGCCTGACTTCTCCTCTGTTTGAATAAGAGGAAAGGCATCTCAGAAGCTATCTTAACAAATCAAAAGAATTTTTTCCTATAGGATGTGTCATCACTAGCAGAGATAAGGGACAGATTTCATCATGTTCTGAAGGGAGGTTGGGTGACTTGCAAAGGTATGTGCTATATGCAGTTAATAATAATGGGTTGTCAGGGAAAAAAAAAACTGTCCTTTTAGTTTGCTGCCCCATTCCATTTTGGCCTGCCATAGCTCCGCTTTTAGTGCTACGTCTAATCATTTCTCAAGTTGCTCTAACATTAAAATATTTCACTGGAATAGTAGATGACTCGCAATTTCAGGTACAGCTAGCTTGCCAGTAACACTGCAGGCTTTTTAAACCATTACTTGACTTACTGTGCTGTTTCAAAGCGTTGCCCTGTGTTTCAGACAGCTCAACGTAAAAGCAGGATTACAGTCAAGCTTAATGTTTTCCTGTGTTGCTATGACTTGTGTTAGCAGCAGCTCTGAAGTCATAAATGAATTAGCCTTTCTGGAGAGAAGATACTTGTGACTCTTTGAGTGTTGCAATCACATACATATATGGAATACTAAATCAGGATTTCCTTTTCTCTAGTTCCACTTTAATTTCACAACAGATTTTATCCATTTCTACCTGTTCTAACACAAGATTTGTACTGGGTATTGTTGAGGGACTGGTGTTTATAGGCAAATAAAGAGAGTCTTGTTAGTAGATTAATGTATTAGACTTCTGTTTCCCATGTAAAGGAAAGGCACAGACATTAGTAGGTAAGACACCTACCTCTAAATTGGCGTTGTTTACAGACTGCTGAGCCTGACTGCCTTCTTTGGACTACATAATCCCCAAGCTCAGTGTCTTGCTACATTCAGATCTTTTTTTGTATTTGCCATCTGCTTCTTGCATGAAACACAATGAAGAAAACTATGTGTACATTATTGTGTAAGTCTCCATGATACTTATTTTTAGAGAGCTATTTTTGAGCTAGCTAATAAGTAGCTTTTTGCATGTGATGCTTTATGAGGGAACCAGTGTGGTTCAGGGCAGAATGAATGCAACATGCTTGCACAAATCCATGATGACTATCTATTTATCCAGGCTAACACAGGATGTTCCTCAGGATTGTGTCCAGTCCTATCGATGCATAAGCTGTCTTTGAAGTTAAGTGGTGGAACACAGATACCCTCCTTCCATGGTGAATGTCCTGATGGCTACGCTATAAAATGCAAGCTCATTTTTGCTCTTTGTCTGATCTGGTGACTTTTAAAATCTTTTCTCTGTATTAGGCCACTTTCTACCCATCCTCCTGATGTATCAATTTTAGAACTCAGTAGTCCAAGAGCAAGGAAGTCTCAAATATAACAGGAGTGTATACCAGCAGGTGGTTGGTAGAAATATTTCAAAATGTCTATCAGAATAAGTGCTGCTCTGGATGTGGGCAGAAGCGGTCTCAGTTTCCACCAGTTTCTAGGTGGGATTCTGGGTGGGTCTTAGATGGACCTACCTGCAAGAAGGGCACCACCTTCCACACACAGCTGGAAAAAAGCTTTAGTCATCTGAGCATGTTAAGGGCCAAAACAAATTATGAAAATGTGATTTATAAATCCCCCAAAGTTACTGAGTAGCTGAGCAGAGAATTTCAGGAGCAAAAGTTTGATTTAAGCCATCTGCATGACTTTCGATAGTAAAGTCCATGCAACCACTCAGCTGCTGCTGAACAACCAGGAACATCCTTTCCAACGTTCTCTGCTCAGGCTGTTTTCCAGTCTCTTTGCAGCCCTTGGGAGTGAGGGTCTAAGACTAAGAGTTACACTCCTTTTTTTTACACAAGGCTATAATTAGCCTGCCCAGTGCATGCACAGCTTAAACGTAAAATAACCATAAAAGAGTAGCACAGAGATCCCCTGCGCAGAACAAAGACTTCTTCTTGTCTTTCTGCTAATCACTGCTGTGTGACAAACTTTTTATAGCTCTTAATGTCTTTAAGTTTACTACTCAATTTTCACTTCAATAGAACACATTTACAAACTATTTTGCAAAGCATAGTGGCTTCAACAAATGACTCACTGATAATTACTGTCATAGAAGAGCCAACTGCTCAGTATTTTAATACGTATTTTACTATTCTTAGTCGTGGCTGTAAAAATCGTTCGTGTGGTGTTTGCTCTCCCCATCATCCCTCAAAGCACAACGTCATAGAATACAGTGTGCCTCAGTGTCTGTCTGTCTTCCGTGGTCAAGTGTACTCAAGTGTTTCAAGCATTTTGGTGAAAATTGAGGGAGATACATTTCTTATAGATTTAGCGCTGTCACTTAAGTAAGGATTACTCACAAATGTAAATCATCAAACTCAGTAGGATGACTAATGTGAGCAAAGATTAAATGGCAAGACCAAGTCTCAAATGTATATAAGAAATGACTGCCAAAAAACATCCCACTGCTTTCTTTACACATCTCTCACCTTGGAGTATGACAAATGAAACAGAGAAGTAGATGACTGGAACAGTGGCGGTGAACAGCGTTAGCCCCTGTCTAAAAAACTTTGCCTGAGATTTTTTACTTTCCTGTGCCTTGGCTCTGCGGGAGACCAGGCAGCGAAGTTTTTGGCTTGTATCATCATTCTTGTATAATCTCATTTAGATGACTAATTGAGCCAGGCTTGTGTTAACTGACATTTGAGTAACTTTTATGCAAGTTAATTTCATTTGTTGCTGTTCACAGTCATCACATTTGCTTTTGCACTTTTGTGTCATGTGGAGGTTATGAATGACCCATCAATCTTAAGTTGGCTGTTGCAGTGTAAATAGTATCACACAAATTTTCTTTCTTTAGTCCGTGCACTTATTGTGCAATTTTTGGTGTTTCTTCACATTTAACAGCGCCAGTAAACATTGCCTCACTTATGTCTGCCTAAGTTACAATGTGAACATCTATTTCTCTTGGGTTTGCTTTTAGCAAGGGTACATTACAGCACAAATATTTTTCCAGTACAGTTTCCACAAATGTTCCCAGATGCACGGAAATATTTTGATTAGTACTTTGAACTGTAGTCAAATGACTTGCCTTTTTCTTTAATGTATTTTATTTCTGGCTTAGATCTTTATAAAATCACAGTATCATCTATTCTATAGAACTTTCACTACTACTCATCTTGAGCAGGAAGCCCTGAAGGACTTGGTTAGTGTTAAATGCTTTTGAGCACAGATCACATCAAATGTATGAGAAGACTGGTGAATATGGTGTAGTCTGATTGCACTGTTATATAGCAAAGCTCCTACAGCTATAAAGAATGTAAAGCAGGGAAGCCAAGGGTTATGGCACAAGTTGCAGTATTTCAATGAATTCCAGGGTGTATTTTATGCATACATATGTGTATATATATATATATATATATATATTTCAATTAACTCCAGAGTGTATTTTATATATATATAGTATACATATATAAATAAAGCCATCAAAACATGTTTAATATATCATGATCTTAAAAAGCATTTCATTTTTGTTTCACTCCAAACTACATGTAATTTGGATTATTCTGTCCTGAATGTGAACGGTAACAAGGGTGAGGAATTAGAGCCTTTTCTCCTTGAAAGCACTGGGATTTTGCTGTTGAATTCTGCTGGCTTTGAATTCTGGGCTGGGTCAGACGCAGACCTTGCGTTACTGAAAACCCAAGAAGCACGAACACAAGAGAGTATAAAGAAGCCAGAGGATGTTAGAGATGACAGAAGGTACTGTCTGCGATATTTTCATTAATTGCTTTGTAAATGCCCCTTTCCTAGACCCTTCACGTAGCAGTGTTACAGCACGTAGGCTCAGCACCGCTCATTAAGTGAAAATCAGAGACGGTGTTCAGAGGGCTGCAGTTGTGTACTGATACATACAGACGAATCCATCAGGGGTTGGAGTGCAGATATTGCTGTCCAGAAGCCAGTGTAAACCCCAGCACGCTGAAGGCAGCTAGGAGCGTAGCTCAAGACCTGCGTGCCCTACTTCATCCCTGCAGGAGACGGGCCGGCGGGGGTGGGCACTCACAGAACCAGCCTCTTCTCCGAGTTTTTCCTCAAGTCCGCGGACTGCCTTTGTGCAGACAGCCGGCAGCGGCTCTCAGCCGTGGGGTTTTATTTTTCCTGTACCTCAGGAGAGCAGGAAAAAAACCGCGCTGAACACGTCCCTTCAGCCGCACCAGCGCTCTGCCCCCTGCCTCGCCGTACCCCCGGGTGTGCCCACCGAGGGTCACCCCTTAAACACCGCCGCCAGCTTCGGCCGGGCTCCGCCACCAGGTACCGGGGGCGCCGAGCCCCTCACACCCGAGCCCCCCCCCGCTCCTTCACCACACGGCGGCGCCGCCCATGCCGCGGGCCGAGCCCCCCCCCCCCCCCCCGCCGGGCCGTTACGTAACCGCCGTCGCCCCCCGCGCGCGCCGCCGCCGCCACCGCCGCCGCCCCCCGTCCCGGCGTCGGTTATGCAATGCGCAGCACACAGCCCTACTGTAAGCGCGCCCCGCCCCGCCCCGCCCCGCCCCCTGCCCGGCCCCCCATTGGCCGCCCCCCGGCGGCTGGCGGCGCCGATTGGCCGCGGCGCGGCCGCCAGTCACGGCGCGGCGCGGCTGGCATGCGGGCTGCGCGCCCCGCGCGGCGCAGCGCTGACCTACTAACACACATCCCTCCGCGCCGCCGCCGCCGCCGCACGCTCGCGGGCGGGCGGGCGGGCTGAGCGGGGCGACGACGCTGCTGCCGCTGCTGCTGCCGGTGCTGCCGGTACTGGTGGTGCTGCTGCTGGTGGTGGTGCTGCTGCCCGCACGGAGAGGAGCGGAGCGGAGCGGCCGCCCCGCACCGCCTCGCCCTGCACGCAAGGTAGGGAGGCGCGGCGGGCGCGTCCGAGCCGTGCTGTGCCGAGCCGCGATGTACCGCGCTGTGCCGCGGCTGCCGGCCGTTACATAACCCGCAGCGCTGGGGTGCGGGGTGCGGGGCGCTGCCCTGCCCTGCCCTGCCCTGCCCGTCCTGCCCTGCCGGGGCGGGCACCCCCCGGAGGCTGCCCCGCAGCACGGCGGGGAGCGGGCGGCGCCGCGGGGTGCTGCCGGTGCGCGCTGCGCCTTTTTATTATTATTAATATTTTTGATTTTTTCGTGTTTTGCTTTTTTTTTTTTTTGGATGTGTGTGTGTGTGTTTTGGGGCGCTGCGGGGCCGGGTTCCTGGAAATGCGGCGTTATGTAACCGCGGGGAGCGCCCGCAGCCGGGCGGGGGAGCGGGGCGGCAGCGGGGCGGCCGGGCCGGGCCACAAAGAGCAGCGGGACGGGTCCGGCGCCCCGGGAAAATAAATGGAAAAAAATTAAAAAAAATATATATATATATAAAAAGGAAAAAAAAAGAAAAAGGGGAATTAAAAATATATATATACATATATGTGTGTATATATATATATATATGTATATATGTGTATATATATACGTGTAGCAGCGGGGACGCGGCGCCGTGCCCGGCTCTGTCACACCGCGGGACGAGCCGTGCCCGGCGGGGCGGCCCCGTGCTCACACTCACACACACTCACACTCACGCTGCCCCCGCTCCTTGCACGCGGGCGTGCCCTGCGGCTGTCCCCGCACACCCAGCCCGGCACAGCCGCGGGGCTCCCTTTTTTTTTTTTTTTGGGGGGGGACCCCGCGGCTGGGGCCGGCCCCGTTACCGGGGGCTGCGGGCGCCGTGCGTGCGGCGCAGCCGCGGGGCGCTGTGACAGGCGCCGGGGCCCGGCCGCTGCCCCCCGGCCCCCGCCCCGGGTCCGCCAGGCGGCGGCGGGCGAGGGCTGGGGGCGCTGCCGCAGCCCTTTGTTCGGGGCCGGGGCCGCGCCGAGGGAGCGGGCGGACGCCATGCGCCGCCGCCGGGCACGGAGGGGCCGAGCCGGGCCGGGCCGGGCCTGCGGGGGGGTGGGGGGGAGCGGCAGACAAAGGGGGTCCGGCCGCGCCCCGCCGGCACCGGGACCGGCACCGGCACCGCCCGGCCCCGCGGAGCGGCCCGGGGTGGGCCCCGCCGCCCGGGTGGGCGACGCCGAAATCGGCGTCTTTGTCACCAAAAAAAAAAACAAGCCGCCGAGGTGGCCGTAGGGGGGGCGGCGGCGGCAGAAAATGCCCCAGATGGGCAAAACTTTCCGGCGGGGCGGCCCCCCGCGGTTTTGGGGGGTGGGGATGGTGGTGGTGGGGGGTTGTGGGGGTCAAGTGCGGCGGCGCCCCGGTGGCCAGGGTTTGGGAGTTGCTGCCGTGTCAGAAGCGAGCCAGCCTGATTTCTCTTAATTAATTAATTCATTAATTTATTCTCTCGTCCTTGTAACTTCAGCGGTTGCTCGCAGTTTCATTGTGCTCACTCCCGTGTACGTAACCCACTTTGAGTCATCCTTGCCCTCCTCGGTCATTAATTCAACCCAGGGGCTAGTTTAAAAAAAAAAAAAAAGAAAAAGAAAAAAAGTGCATCGCTTCTGTGGTCCCCTGCTCCACCAAAATGCTGGCTTTTATCGGAAATGTGAATGAATAAGGATTCGGGTGTTGACCTAGAGACCTAATTCAAACCAGCGAGTTCAAGGATTATTGAATAAAGATCCCTAACATCACTGGCACTGGCAGATACCGCTTTAAAAGTTCTCACATTACAAATGTCTTTATTTGACTGTTGAAGTGCTAACCCTCTTTAGAACGATCTGCCTTTACTTTCCATTTTTATTTACTTTCTATTTTTATCTCGTCTTATTCTCTAAAGGACTCTTAACTAGCTTTTATAATATCCAGCTTCCTGGATTTGACTTCAAAGCTTCAAGTTTCTGCTGTTGTGTTGTTTTTTTTTTTTCCTCTCATTTGTATTTTTTTTTTTTAAGGAACTAATCTGAAAGGTGTCAAAAAGCTTAGAGTCTTCCCATGAGCAATATGAACTTATGTGACCTCCTCACATCTAATCTTATCCTAAGAAGGAACAGTATTTACCACGCTTTAGCTGAAATTTGTTGAACGTACATTCTTTCTGTTGCGAGTAAAGCAATGCACAGTCTACAAAAGGTATCAGCACCACGCTGCGTTTTTCAGTCCTTTATCTTGAAATAAAACTCATAAATAAAATAAACCTTTAGCTCATTTTAAATTGACTTATTTTAGTAGATAGTTATGCAAACTATGTTTATGCAATAGTTTTTTTTTTTTTTCCAGACAGCAATCTTGCTGCTGTTATAACATCACTATGATGCAATAACATGAACAATAAAATCCTCTGTTTGAGTCTTATTGCACACTGTTAAGCAATGTATCTGACTCATCAGCTTAATTGACTCTTCTAGGTGACCTTGCTATGATCATTACAGCCAGTTATGAGATATAAATGTGCTTAGGATATGTAATAGAAAAAAAATGCAAATAGATGGCCAATTGCTGCAGACCATTCTAAGACAAAATGTCAGATGATTTCTGCTACGGTATTTTACAGTGCTTGAAAAAAACTGTGTTTTTTTTTTTTTTTTTAAACAGGTGATGTAACTGTCTAATACCAATGACAAGCATGACTGTCAAAAATAGGATTGCATAAGCAAGGGCATACTTGGGCTTGATTCAAAATGTGGTAAAAGCAATGTTCTTGAAAACTTGTTGTATTAAGAGGTAGACCTGAAGTGAATTATTATTGCCCTCCTTAGACATCCTGTGTTTTTTCTTTTTTCTTTTTTCTTTTCCTCATTCAACTGTTGAACTGAAATCTCATACTATGAGGTTGAATCTGGCAACAGATAATACAGAAATCTGTTTTCTGCCAGATAAAAAGCTGTATTAAAAAAGTGTTTTCCTTTTTTGAGTTGTTCCATCTTAGTGCAATTATGAGTTCTGTCCTGAAGCATTAGAATAATTAAGCAGTTTTTTTTTTATTATTATTATTATTTTTTAATTTTTTGCCACAGAGGTGTCTTCACAGCAGTATAGGTGCCAGTGCTGCAAGGCCTCCTCTTGTGAGTGGAACATCGCAGCAAAGATAATAGGAATTAGCACAGGTGGTGGTGGTCTTCCTATCTGGACCATCTTGCATGAGTGGGGCTCTGAAGTCGGCTGTTTCTGTGTTCCATTGGCAGTGCATGGTAGACGCCAACATTTTACAAACATCGTTTATTTCGCATCTTTATACTTCAGTTACATAACAAATGCATGCTCAGGGCACCCGCTGGGATTAATTGACATAATTCTCCTGCCTTTAAATAGCACTATATAAATTTAGGTCAGCCAAAGGTCTGGTCCATGGTTGGCATTTTAAGAATACTGTTCAATAGGAGAGAGCCATTTGTTGTCAGAATAATTAACACTTGATTTTGTATTTTTTAATGGTCCTTAATTAGAACACAGATCTTATTCCCAGAACGTTGTTACTACTAAGTGATTGCTTTGTGCACTCTAGTTTTTCCTACTGTCAAATAGCTGTTGAGATGAGGAGAAGCATACTGTTACACTATTGTTGCTTCAGTTCCTGTTGTTTCTATTGGGATTTTAGTAAAATACTGCAGAGTGAAGTGATATTTAAATAAAACGTCATGATTTATATACACACATATGTACCATGTGTTGTATAAGTGTAATTAAATATTTACACAAGTAATATATACATTTCCTCTTCTTTTAAGCTTCAAAGTTTCTCATGGCTCTTTGAGTAACCTTCTTAGATTTTTGTTCCCACCAATCTATTCCCACTTATACCAGAGCAGCAAGCAGCCGGTTTAGGACAGGTTGAGCAGATCTGGTAGAAGCATGCTGTATGTCCTCCTAAGGAAATGGGAGAAAATATGGGTCATATTTGCTCCTATTAATCTTGACTGACCTTTTTGAGCAACAGCTACCTTTAATACATGTTTAGTTCCCTCCAAATAATAATTTTATTTGCATAATTTGTGTAATTTACCTTTGGGAAGCAAGCTATACATTAATGAATTAATTTGTAGTTATTAAGATAAACAGTAACTTAACTAATTTTCCTAACAACAAAAGCCTTTCATAAAAATTACATCTGACATCAGCTTTCTGGGTACAGGTTGGAAGTGGGTAATAGGAAAATGTAATACTGTTGTGAGTGCTGTGATGAGCTTTAGTCTTGTCTTTTTTTTGTTTTTTTTTGGCAGGGGGGAGAGGGATTAAAGGAGGGGAGATTTGGAAGTGTCATAATAAATGAATGATTCGTGATATTTCTATGGAATACATTGTTTAGCCATCTCCCATTACTTTCTTTCAATAAGAGAAACAACATTTTAGCGAAAATGGGTCATCTTGTACAAAGCTATCATCATCAGTGCTCCACTGACCTAATTACATGCTGATCCTGGAACTGTAAGCACTTAAGATGCCCGTGAAGTTGTAAGAAAAGGGAACTCTGTGCAGAAGCAATAGTTCCGTGTTGCTCCTTGCTGTTGTAATGGATTCATGCTCTGTACGAGTGTAACTATATAATAGCAGTAATTGGCGGTAACGTTCATATCGTAAATGCGGAAAGAGGAAAACCTCTTTGTGACCGTGGATAATGTATCTATTACTGCATAAAGTGCAGTTACCTCGTTTTTTTCCAGAGAGCTTGAACTTCATTTGCTCTACATTGCCTAGCCCCTCTTGCCCAATAATCTGTGCGAGGGATAGTACCACTGTTCCAGTGGGAGCAGCATTAAACCTTTTCTTTAATCAGAATATAATTTTACAAACTGGCCTACATAAAGGCAAGAAAAGTGATCTTGAGCAATTTGACTGGAGGTTGGAATGGAATTTGGGAGCCACATATTCAGTTCAAAAATATTTCTGAATTATGATAGACCTGGCAGGTGCAGAATCTTATGGCGTAGTTTTTGTCTGGGAAAACCGGTAGATGTAGAGTGGCTCGCAGTAGAGGTAGAGTTGTTCCAAAGTGTTCAGTTAGGTTGTGTGCCCACCACCTAAACTAATAAACTTGGTTTTGTCTCCTTCATGTGCAGTGGGGATGGTATTTTTCTGTACCTCCATAAAAATCGTGTGATAGTTAGCTAATGTATTTAAAACTCCTTGAAGATAAAAGTGTGAAGTATATTTTTCTTTTTTTTTTTCGAAGTTTGGAATGTGAACTGGTCATTTTGCTACCTTTGAGTGGGTTCTACACTAGCTTTTCAGTCGTGTAGGCACCTTTTCAGAATAAATATGAGGGAATGGTAGTAGGTTAATGAGACCTATGCAAAACATGGAAAACAACAACTAAAAACATGCAGAGACACATAGTAGTGTGAGCTCTTACTGTATTTCTGCACTTTACCATATAGTAGTTTGAATTATTTACTGAGAAGATGCTGATGGAGGTGTGGTTCTTTTTTAAAACAAGAAGCTTTGTTTAGCCTTTTTTCTGGTTTTGAAGGACAGATAAATTTTGGAGACAAATGTCTGTACAAAAGTGAAATGTATTTGAAAGCAACCAATTGCTAGAGATAGTATTTCACTTAGTTTGATAAAACTATTAGAAGAATAGAATTAAATAATAGGTTATGCAATTCTGAGATTTATTTTGAGATACCGTGCTTGGAGATAACAGGAATTATTTTGATAAATACAAATAATATACAGTTACTCTATGGGGAAGCTTACACATACGTGTGGAGACCCATATGCACTCTCCAAAGTAGGGTAGTCTTGTGTAATTAGATTACATGGAACAGAGACAGCCAAGACTGTAGCCCTGTCCTTCAACCTATTGAAACATTTCAATTATTACAGTGTGAATACACAAATCCCTGGGATCAGACCCTTAATGTACTATTTTGACACAATCAGACCACTTAAGTATTTTGTGAAGTCCATGGACAAATTAACTTTTCACAATTTCTGCATACGTAATTTCTTGCTTCAATAGTGTGATTTCTATAAAACAGTCTCTTTAATTCTTGGGTCTGGGATTGTATCCTACTTCTGTTCAAGCCAATGGCAAAATTGCTGTGGGAGCAAGACTGGGTCTGTAATTAAGTTAATAGGGTCGAGTGTTATTACATTGTTGAATTGGCACTCAATGCCATTAACATCAACCAACCAACCAAAAAAAATCTTTAACAGTGACTAATGTAAGGCAGTATTAAATGTTGGTTTTATAATACTTTATGAGGGAGTGATAAAGCAATTGAAAAATTAATCATAAGGGAAAATATTGGAATTTGAAATATAGTCAGAGGAGTCATTACAGTTCATTAATTTATGTGTAAATACTGATGTTTTCCAGTGGAATTATAAAATACAAGTGAAGCAAAATGGCTGTTTTTATTGAAGGCATTTTGCCATTATCATCAGATGGAATTTAATTTGTTTACAGACTCAGTATTGGGCTGATCCACATGGAGAACTATTAACAAACAGGGGCTCTTCCTCCTCTTATGTAAAGCAGCAATTCCAGTTACCGTGATAGACGTGCTCAAGGAAAATGTGGAAAGAGTGAAGGATTTATTGTTGTTTTGCCCGTTCACTGAAGTAATGGCATTAGAAAGAACTACATAAATAGCAAATCAGTAAGACTATGTCAGTGGGTTACACTTCTGTCTTGACAGCCTTACTGATGGGCTCTGGCAGAAAGCAAAGTTGCATACTGCGTGAAAAGCATCATTGTTTTGATACACATTCATTACTTGCTGTAGACTTGTGTGCTACCTACATTCTGCCTGTTTATGCCAGGAATAATGCATATGGGAGGGAGAATGGCCAAAACAGGAGTCGTTAGTGCTAAAATGGGCAGGTTGCGTACTGGAACGGCCCAATCTGTAGAAGCCACCTGAATCGAGGGACACGAACTCCCTAGGTTGCTGGGTTTCAAGTGCGGCTCAGTGCCAGCGTTTGGCTGCTTGAGATAGTTTGGACATGCAGTTGGATTTTTTTTACTGATACATAGATGGTCCTACTGATGAACTATGCCTTAGTCTACGTTCATTTCGAAGAAAAGCAAACAATCTTTTTGCTAATTACTTTTATCTATTACTGTCATTACTGGTGTCTTTTCCTGTGTCATGGTGCTGCTGAAGTGTGATCACTCTGAGCTGAAGACTGCACAGCTAGAGGCGAATTCATACTTCTTGCCCTGAAACAGCCTTGTTTAAGGATGAAGTTGTTCCTTCTGTAGGGTGGAAATGGGATGCTGGGGTGTAAGATGAAAATGCAGTTTGTACTAAACCAGTGTAGGTATAGCTTCATTCTTCTAGAAATAAGCACAAATCCCATGTATATCACTACTTCCTTGCTACTTCTCCTGTTTCAAGTAGGTGTAAATGTTCCAGGGAAGAAAGTAATGGTATATGTGTGGGAAAGGAATTTGCAGGTGGCTTCGCGCTGTTTCACACATCCCTGAATTAGAGCTAATGAGGAAACAAGTGGTAGAAGCAAAAACCTGAGCAAGGTTGAGATAAAATAAATTGGCTACATCTTTAAAGATGAGCTTTGGGCGGTGACAAATTGCTGGTTGGCTCCAGGCGCGTCTGAGGGTCCCTGACCAATTTTATGATAGGTTTGGGCGTGTGGACAGTGCATGGGGCTACAGGGAAAGTATATGTAGTAATGAAAAAGGGCAATAAACGTCTTCTGTTAAAGAGCCATCGGGCTCACGAAGAGTCCATGCCTTGCATCCCTTCGTATATGTATGTTGGTATCCCTTTCTTAAGAGAGAATAAACATCATTTGGCTTTGAGTTTAGTGCTTGAGTGCTGTAAAATTCAGTCAGATATATTTACTTGTAAGGCCTTGAAGTTGTTTTGAAGCCTTAGCAAGAGTTGGCTGAGATGCATGTTATGAGACAAGTGATGATTTCATAGGTATTCAGTACAGGTAGGTATTCAACTTCTGTATGTGCTTTAGCAGATGGATGCATTTCAAAAGAAACACAGAAGTTGTCAGTGATACAAATGAATACAAGGATTGCAGTGTATCAGGGTGACCGTGGATCAATAGCTGTGCATTCCTAATGCTATGGGACAGTGAAAAAAAGTCTTGGTATTTTTCTCCTTCTTTTGTAAAACCACATTGTAGAGACTGAATGTTTCACAAATGCCATAGAAACTCAGGTGACCCATCTTGGATATTTTATTTTTAAAGGCCATGTATGAAGCAATTTTTATTTATATGTATGTGTATATATGCGTGCGTGTTTATAAAGTATCAGGTTACACTACAGTTGAAACAGTTTGCATGTTAATTAAAGCACTGAAAACTTGCAGCACTGAAATGGACAGAATGACTATACAGCTTCTTCAGCAAATTAAATTATGCTGAAGTTTTGGATGTTGCTTTGTTGTGGGACATTTATTTTTTTTTTAAACGTGATCCAGCTCCTACTTAACTTGACAGAAAATTCTTTTTGACTCCAGTTAGAATTTTGGACCAGGATCTAACTATGTAATTACTTGTGTATTAGAGTTATATTTCTGCTTTACAAACATGGCAATTTGTGGTGCTGCTTTTGCACTGAAATGTTAGAGACCGTCTTTGGTGTGGCTGGCTTCTAACTCTATTTTCCATTAAGGCTGTATTATCAAAGACAAATAGTTACATGTCAGTAATTAACTATGGATTTTAGGAAATTCTTCTTAGCTGTTCTATTAAATGTGTTAATTTTTCATGACAGAAGAGTTGGCATGGTTTGATGGAACAGAACCCAGCTTGAAACCTGAGTCTTTATGACCCTACTTAATTGTTATTACATCACTCACTCCTCTTTGCCTTCTGGAAAAGAAAAGAGAAACTGGCAGAATACAATTCATTAATTCTTTTATAACTTTCCCAACTGATAATATTAAAATCAGTTTCATTAGTCATTGTAAAAACATTCCCAATAAATGGTGACATTAATTTGAAGTTGCTGGTGGTTGTTGTTGTATGGACAAGAATCATTGCTGACCCAATAGTAAGTCCTATAAAAACAATTGGCATACTACGTTTATTTTAAAAGGAACTTGACTGACTCTGGAAAATGAGATATTGAGAAGCTGTATCTCTGGTCAAGATCAAATGATCTTATGAGAATAAAGCATTTTTGCATTAAGAAGGACTAAATAAGACATGCCAATTTAAGTGCAAAATTCAATTTTAATGATCAAAATATCTAAAGCTAAAGGGTAAGCTAGTTTTCCTTTGTTAGTGGTAAGAATTTTAGATCTAAGCTTTCACTTTAACATAAACACTGTTTTCCAAAGGTGCCCATGCCTCAGTAGTATTAAACTTTACTTTGATGCAGGAAGGATATTTTTCAAATTCAAATTATGTTAGTAAATGTTAAGTCTCTAATGTATTTTTCAGTACTGGTTTTGGCGTTTTCTTAGGAAGAGACAAGACGAAATCTTATGTAACGCATTTTTTTGTCTTGTAAATTTTTTAAGAGCTAGGTATATGCCAAAATTATATGCGTATGTTTACTAGTTTGAATTGGTCTGATTGATCAAAAAGCCATTTTAAAACTACATGTGTGCGTCTATAAATCTTGTCATAAAAGTACACATATATATGTTTATATTTACGGGATATAAAAACAATAATTAAATCTTTAATAGCTTTAATGAATAGTGGTGTTATTTTAAGACAATAGAAAGCACTCCAGATTCTCTAGATCAGTTTGTTATTTTTAATCCATGAAGGACCCAAATATATAGCATTTCTAAGTCACACATCACAGCTGTTTTCAGAAGAGATGCTTTAATGTGGAAGAACAAGATACTTTCCAGTGCTGCTCATCAACATGCCTGGTGTCCTGCAGTGTCGAGTGTTAGAGATTTAAGTTTGTCAGTGATATCACGGAAAGTTCTGTGACAACGTTATGGTAGGATCAAAACCCAAATGTTTATTTTATTGATATTTTTCCCTTGGATCATGATGTATTTGTTTTGGAAGCAAATCTGCTACCTAGGTATCATGAAGTGTACAGTATCAGTTGCTTCAGTATTGAGCTTCCTTCACACTACTGTAGGATTAATAAACCAAACACTAGTCTACGCTTTTTATTAAAAATTCCTTTTGCAGTCCC
Organism: Anas acuta; assembly: GCF_963932015.1. Taxonomy (NCBI): domain Eukaryota; kingdom Metazoa; phylum Chordata; class Aves; order Anseriformes; family Anatidae; genus Anas; species Anas acuta. The sequence continues at coordinate 43,227,243 of NC_089017.1, read as the reverse complement.
CAAACCAATGATGCCTAAATAGTCATCAAATTCTCTTTTTTTTTTTTTTCCAGGTTTTTTAGCGGATTCCCATTGGCTCTGCCAAGAAAATTGGATCTAGACACTTCTGTTTGAGAATATGAAACAAACAGAAGAATGTGTGTGGATTTAAAATCACTGTATTTATCAAGTTGTGGAGTGAGAAGTACTGGAGAAATAGCTTGCTCTGTCGCTCATTGTAGGTCTACAAATTGTTTCTGATGCAGCTGAGAAAAATGCAGACCCTTAAAAAGGAACACGGACCTGTTGACACAAGTAGCAATGTGGACAAAATCATGGTACTTAAGTCTACTTTAGCAGAAGTGTCTGAAGAGTTGTCCACAAATGAAGATATACTACTTACTGAAGCAAGTAGTGGAAAAAGCAAATCTTCAGCTTGCCGGAGAAAGCGTGAATTCATTCCAGATGAAAAGAAGGATGCTATGTATTGGGAGAAAAGGCGGAAAAATAATGAAGCTGCCAAAAGATCTCGTGAAAAACGACGACTGAATGACCTTGTCTTAGAGAACAAACTAATTGCACTGGGAGAGGAGAATGCCACTTTGAAGGCGGAGCTGCTTTCATTGAAGCTAAAGTTTGGTTTAATTAGTTCTGCAGCCTATGCCCAAGAGATACAGAAACTCAGCAGCTCGACAACTGTGTATTTCCAAGACTATCAAAGTTCCAAATCAAACATTAACTCATTTGTAGATGAACATGAACCGTCTATAGTTGGTAGCAGTTGTATTTCTGTCATTAAGCATTCTCCTCAAAGCTCTATGTCCGATGTGTCTGAAATGTCATCAGTAGAGCATACTCAGCCAAGTCGTATACAGAGCAGCTGCAGAAGTCCTGAAAATAAGTTCCAGATTATAAAACAGGAGCCCATGGAATTAGAGAGAGAGCCAAGAGATGACAGAGGTTCCTATAAAGCATCCATATATCCAAACTACATGGGAACTACCTTTAACGTGTACTCACATTCTCCTCCTCTCTTGCAAGTTAATAGATCCTCCAGTAACTCCCCCAGAACTTCAGAAACTGATGATGGTGTTGTTGGAAAGTCATCTGATGGAGAAGATGAGCAGCAGGTTCCGAAGGGTCCAATCCATTCCCCAGTTGAACATAAAAATGTTCGTGCAACAGTTAAAGTTCCTGAAGTGAATTCTTCAGCTTTGCCTCACAAGCTTCGAATTAAAGCCAAAGCCATGCAAGTTAAAGTGGAAGCAATGGATAATGACTATGATGCCACACAGAAATTATCATCGCCTATTGATATGTCCTCAAAAAGACATTTTGAGCTTGAAAAACATGGTGCACAGAACTTGGTGCATTCTTCTCACACTCCTTTCTCGGTTCAGGTGACTAACATCCAAGACTGGTCACTCAAACCAGAACTCTGGCATCAAAAGGAACTCAATGTAAAAATTCAGAGTGGTTGCAAAACTGGAGTTGTTGAAATAAAAGACAATATCTACAATGTCTCTGAGTCCGAAAACCTGTATTTGAAGCAGGGGATAGCAAACTTATCTGCAGAGGTTGCTTCACTTAAAAGACTTATAACTACACAACAAATCTCTGCGTCAGACTCTGGTTAAGTTACTACTGAGTAAAGGCTTACTGTTTTAAAGGATGTCATTTGCAGTAGATAAATATGTTTTGTATGATGCTGAATTTTCACTGGACTTGTGACGTCATTTCACTGTAATGTTCACATAATGTCTGATTGGTGTCCTTCTGTGCACAAATTATTATGAAGACTAGGTTGTGCTATGATCACTATGCCTTGTGTATAGTCAAGTAGCCTGTACAAAGGCTGTATATAGTGAACTTTATTTTCTTTTTATTGTTCTACTATAAAGTGTGGAAGTTACCAGTTACAATAAAACATGGATTGGTGACAAACACAGGACATCTACTCCAGTTCAGTTGATTTTAAGAACTTGTAAATAAGTTGTTAATTACAAAAAAAGAAAAAAGAAAAAAAAGAAAAAAGAAAAAAAAAAAGGCTTTTTCTTACACTGTGCTCAACTTCACTTACAGGTTTGGTTTTTACAGCTTAACTTAACCAAATTACAATTTACAACACATGTAAACCTTCTGGCCACCTTTTTCCTTAACACTTTTTTTAGAGGAGAATAGAAATAAAGTGGATATTTATAAATGAAACATTAACAATTTATAGCCTTAGCCTTCTTTAACTTATTTGTTAGTATAAGTTAACCAAAAACCACACAAAGTCTGTCCTGGTAGCTCTAATATCAACAGTAACCTTCTTCTCCTTTTATCTCAAATAAGAGAGTAATGAATTTCCTGAACGGTTTATTGTGACAAACCATTTTTTTATTTCAGTCTTATAACTTGGTGTTTTAGATGAAATTAGTCGTATTGGATTTGTGCATCTTCTAAGTTTTTCAGAGCCTTGCACTGATAGAATTAGACACCACCATCTTTGTCAAAGGGTGGTTTGTGTGTGCAAGGGGTGCAGGCACAGAAGGAATTCTGCACAAAGGCTGTGTAAAAGCATCTGTCCACCCCATGGTTCTTTTCACAACAGAGCATGGGCCACCTTCAGATGAAGGATAAGGCTCCCTGAAATGTAAACTCTGTGCTCAACTAGGCAAATACCTATGTAAGGAGCAGGCAATAGCGGTAGCAGAGTTAGAGGAGATCATCTGCTACCATGTTCCCACCATGGGAGACAACACAACTTTAAGCATGAAGTAAGACTTACCACCAATTTGGCTTCAGTTTCAATGGTTTAGCTAAGTGAACTGGAATACCCTGGCTTACTACAGGGCGTTTTGCAAGAATTTCTTAAATGTATATTAGAGATTATGTGGAGAACAGTACAACCCAGATTCTACCCTTGCGATTTACGCAGATGATGAGTTCTTCACCTGATGACTTTGGAGTTCTTTATCTTTGAGAAAAGCCATTGAACTGTGGAGACTAGAATTGCATCATATACCCTTTGTTTGGCTTACCAAAGCCTTTCCTTTAAAAATAAAAAACAAGTTATAAATAGAGCATAGATTTGGCAGAGGTCCTTTTCATGCTAATTCCACCTTCTTTTAAAGTACTAATAAATCAGACTAACAAATAAGCACTTCCTGAAAAGGCTTTTTATTAATTGCCATGCTGTATAATAGAATCTTACCATAGACTTAAAATACTAATTAAGAAAAAATGTAGGTAGTGGTTTTTAAATTCATACTTGACTTGAGTGAGAGGAAGTTTGTCAATTTTTTGGGGATATGAAAAGGAGTCTGAGTTACTCCTCATAGCTCTGAAGCTTGGTCCAGCAGTCAAGGCAATGGCAAAACTCCCTGATGTCAGCAAGGCCAGGATTTGATGCTGTATCTTTTCAGGAGCTGATTCACAGTCATGTTCTGGGAGGACCTTGGCACAGACATCACTGGTACTTTCTGAGCTTTTTTGAGCCTTCTAACTGCTGTGCTGTATTTGTGGCATTCAGAGTTAATAAACTGTTATTCTTTTTTCATGCCTTAATAATACAATAGACCCCATAGTTGGGCTCTGTATGTATTTGGTAATTAATATAGATGACATTTCAATGTTACTGAAAATAAGCTCAGGATTATTGCATGAAATGTAAAAATTTGCATTGAATGATGGGGATATGAAACATGAGGCAGTGATTGCTACTGGCTCTTTGCTTGCTAAGTATCTTCTGTAAGCAACAACAAAATTCTTTAAATATTTTGCATATTATTTATCACATGTAATGTGTTCAAGGAGAGGACTTAAAACTCTCAGTGTTGCCATCTGTGTAAGCCTAGATCTATTGTTTTTTTTCCATTTCTTGTTACAGTTGTTTGTCATAATGGAAGAATGTTGTCCTCCTTCTAGCTCATTATATATTTTGTGTATCTGTTTTGTGCAATTAATACTTAACAGTAATGATGTAGTTAATTTGTTGAAGGATGTCATTGCAAGAAAGTTATAGCATGGAGCTTAGGAGCACAATCAGATGTTATTTATACTCCCTTTATACCTTAGTGTTATGCTTCATTTGAAGAAACAAATAAATAATTTGTCTTTTGTTCAAAACCAGAACTAATCACAACATGATTTTTTTGTACGTTCATCATATTAGTGCAACACGTACGCATTAGCAGGTGTTAATTCTCCACTTCTGCGGCAAAACTTCCTATGCTGAAGTTACTGCTGCTATGGCTGGAATTCAGAGCAGCTTGCACGAACTGAAGGTAGAAGGCGAAGACGCTGGAGTGTGGGTGGTAAATACAAAGCCAGACTCTTGGCTACAGTTTCAAACTGTCCAGACGAAACTGGGTGGTTGAACTAAGGGTGGTGTAGCTGGCCCCTGCACCCTCCACACCCAAAGCTAGCCTGCTTTCCTTTAACACAGGTGCTATCAGGGAAGAGGACAAGTGGCACTGACTGGGGGGAGGGAGGAAATGCAGCGGGACCCTGCCACCACTCCAGCTTTCAGCGGCTGTATGGACACACGTAGAAAGGAACAGAGGAGCTGGGGAGTCAGGTAGCTGTGTCCTTCCAGTCTGGCATTTCCTGTGTGGTAGAAAACTGCCTCCACTAAAAGGCTATCCTTGGCTGGTCTACTAGTCTCTCCATTGGGGATCAGAAGGTTTGTTAGAGCTCGTACTGGGCTTTATCTAAGCAGGTGCAAACTGGTATTGCAGCCTCTAAGCTGTAAGAACTCTTGTAAGCTCAGTGATTCACTGAGAAAACATGAAACATGCTGAAAGTGGAATCTTTCCCTTGCAAAGCAACACGGATGATTAGAAAGCAGCTGAAAACCGACTGTAGGGTCTACCTTCACATGGGAATATTAAGGAAGATCACACATGCAAAATGGAAACTCTAGCGACTTATCAGCATGAATTACTATTTTTGATAGGAACATAGGCATTAATCATGTTAGATTTGTTTGGCTAGTCCTGAATCTTACCTGCAATAGAAACATGAAAATCTTCATGGAAAGTTTTAAGAAAAGCCAATGACAAATAACTTGATTAACAAGGTAGGTTCTTTTTCCAGTGACATCAACTGGTGGTTAATAAATACTGTGAAGTGTAAGAGTCAGTTCCTCTGTTATATCCACCTAACTTTAGCTACCAACACAGTAATATATTATGTTCCATCAACATGTTTTGGTAGGTACAAAGATTAAATGTGGATATGCCCATATCTACACCAGTCCTATACATCATGGTTTTCTGAATCCCTTGAAACTGGCTTCAGTAAAACTTAAGTGGGGACATATATATTATAATATATATATGTATATATATATATATGTATAATATTCTAAGATCTTATTAATAATATTCTGCATTTCCAAATATTCCCTTGTTCATGAAGAAGAGACAGGTAGCTGGTAACTCCCAATTCCTCTCCACTTAATATTTTGGATGTTCTCATTATAGCCCTTATGTTCACGTGCACAGTTTATGAGACTACATTTATTTTCTGTAGAAGTTAACAGAAATATAAAATTGCACCATAAACACATCTTTGAAGTTTTATGAAAATACCAACTTCAAAAACATCTTTTCTACTTGCTGGTGTATAAATCTGGTTTTGAAAATAGGCTATATGCAATGAATTTAGCAGAAAATCCACAGAGAATCCAATTAATATGGCCTTTATTAACAACATATTGTTTTAAAAATACTTTTACAGTTTATTGCACAATACAAGCTTGGTAACTACAAGAATACAACAAAACAATTTTTGGTATTTATTGCATAAGAACGAGTAGCACATATTGTTCCACTGCAGTGCCAAGTTCACAGTTAAAAATACTAGGCCAAACCCGAAGGCCTTTAACTTAGTGTCAGATTGTACTTTCCTTACTTAAGCAGACTTTTTACGTGTGCAATAAGAGACTTACTCAAGATGAGTAACATTACCAAGACATAATCTTTGCTGTTCACTCATGGCACGTACTCATGCTGATTTTCATATCTCTGAGGCTAGCTCTCTTGTGACACAATAGTGATATGTGAGTCACTTAACTCATACCACTGGAATTACAGAGAACTTACTCACGTATGAAAGAGAAGGAGGCCAGATATTCAGCTATTATTTGTTCAATGACAGCTCTAAAAGGGCTCAGTGAATTACGAGCAAAAGCTTAGGGCAGAGGCATGGAGTTTATTTGCTTGGAAGAAAGTATCAGAAGACATTTGGACTCCTAAAGAGGCAGGAATGTATCTATGAGATACGAAAGCCTGTGTTAGTCTGAAGGTTCTGGGGGAGCCACATGGCCTTCTAACACTCAACGTCTGGGTACCATTGTCAATATTTCCTCCTCCCACCCTTTTCTCCCACACAAATTTATGCACAACTTAAAATGTCAGGCAGTTGTTAACACTTCTCCATGCTCCTCAGATTCTTGGATGAGCAAATGTCTGAAAGGGCATCTATGTCAGTAACTGAGGTATGTAAAAAGCTAAATCTGCCCTGTTGACTGGATGTGGCAGAGCTGGCATCCACTGTATCTACATTTCTCAGCCATTATATTAAGCACGTTTCTTTCTAACAATTTGGACCTCCAAAAATTCTCTTAGGTGTTATATATAAGTATACAGGCTACATATTGCATTGATTTCCTTGGGATTTATGTTATGCAGCCCTGAAAGCCAAGTTATTAATGGTCTATATAACAATCAGAAAGTACCAAAGCATAATACCGTATCGTATAAAATAGCTGAAAAGATGATAAAATGCAAGGAGAGTCATTGTAGCAGAACACAGTGTTCCTTTCTCTGGGCTTTGTTCCCATTAAGGATTTAGAAATACTAGAGGGAGTCTAGAGGAGAACAAAAGTGAAATAATGAACTGTCAGGGGTTGATCCATGAAGTAAAAGTACACATTAAACTAGTCCACAATATACACATCAATAGCCCATATATTTGCCAGTCTTTGTGAATAAAGTATTTAGTTCCCATTCTCTAAAAGTGACTTGGTGATGCATTTAAAAAAAAAAAACAAGTCTCACAGGTAAAAATGCAGACATGCAAATCTTAAAATTGTGTATGCAAATAAAACTACATAGGACAAGAGACAGTGATAGACAACATATGCAATCTATAAATATTTAGGGGTCTGGAAGGAATTTTTTATATTTTCTCATTTTCCATAAGAATAATGAGGTTGGTTTAAAAAAGAAGATTTTTAGCTTCTTTTATCAGAAGATGTTTATGACAGTGAAAAATAATACAAACTTTGGAGAAAACCAAACAATGCTAATTGAAACGTAGTGTTGAGGAAGGGAGGAGTAGTCTTTTGGGTTATGCATTAATTTGTATAAGTTTTTAGATCAACAACAAATTTCACAGTAAATCTAGTGACACAGTGAGAGATACAGAAATGAAAAATAATGGTGCTAGTGTGCTGCTGACAGGCAGATGTGAAATCTTATAAAAAAATAAAGAGGCTGAATGCAACAGCAAATGCCATATCAGAACCTCCTTTAAACACAAAAAAAATCTGAGGATTCTCTACAGAACTTCCTACATCTATCTTGGGTGGTTTACTTACGTGTTTTATGCAGTGTTTATGCACTAGCCTATCAAGGTATGTAAAAAAAAAAAAAAAAAAAAAAAAAAGAGGACAGATTACAGACAGATGACATCCAGGAGGAACAGTAACTCATATGGAGTATGAATTCTTTTTAACCCCTATGTTTTGCCAGAAATCTCTCATTTTCTTAACAAGTAGAGGATTATGGTTGAGAAGGAAACTGTACCTTCAAAAGCAAATAAACAAAGAAATAAAAAGAAAAAAAAAAAAAGAAAGAAAAACAAACAAACAAAAAATGAAACAACCCCCCTACAAACTTCTCACTTTTACTATGATCAGACTTGAGGTGATAAACTGTTAAGTAGCAGGACAGATTTTGCAAAAAGTCAGCTGCCTCTCAGAAGACTTCTTTGTATGTAGGAAGTGATATAATGAATTTGGGTAGTAAGAAAAGCCTGTGAGCCTGCTGGAGCCATTTTATCACTAATCTATTACAATCTGTCTGTATGACACTTGCTAATCTGATTCTTTCACTCACTAGCTTGCTTCCACGCAAGTTTGTAGTGTTAGTTAATAATTATTTTTCTTTTGATATCCTGCTCATATAAAATTCATGAGATAATGCTCCTTAAGAAAGAGACTCTTTCTGTTCATGTGTGGCCCTGGGAGATTACAGAGAGATTCCAGAGACTACATGCCAGAGTCTCCTCTCTCTACACCATGTCTTTGTAATGTGGCTGAAGTGGACTTTTTTCCTAAAAGAGCATTGGAGTGTATCATAGTAACCAAAACCTAAAATATGCTGCTGCTCCTCAGAGCGATTACTGCATATCCCCCAGTTGTTGACTAAGATGTTTTCCCCTCCTGCCCATTCCCATGGGCAGATCTCAGAAAGCATCCCCCGGTAACAGTAGTGATCTAGTAAAAGTTGTTTCATTTTCCCATCCACTGCAGTTAGCTCAGATTCCAGATGCCAAAACTTTCCATAAGTCATTGAAGCTATCTCCTAAAATAAGGAAATTGCAGGGTCATTAGTTCAGTCCCATGAACTCATTACTAAAATCTCAAATTAGCCCAGGCCAGCTCTCTTGTCTTCAGTATTTTTGACCAATTTTAAATAGTTCTTTCTTCAGTACCCTGAATCTTTACTGTATTTATCTGCCTCTTCTGAAAAAGCATAATTTATGGGTATCTAAGAATAAAGGAGTGGATCTAATTTTTAAAATAGTTATAGAAGGAAAAAGGAAAGGGGAAGGGGAAGGGGAAGGGGCAGGGGCAGGAACAAGGGATTTAGTGCAGAGCCTAAAGAAACTTTATCTCCTATTTTACTACTGCATTCCAGTCCTTGACACTTAATATCAGTTTCACAGCATAGTTGATATTGGAAGGGACCTCTGGATGCCATCTTGTCAACATCCCCTATTCAAGCAGGGACACCCAGAGCAGGTTGTCCAGGACCATCTCCAGGTGGCTTTAGAAGAGTCCCAAGGAGACAGACACCACAGCCGCTCTGGGCAACCTGTGCCCATCCGTGGTCAGCCCTCTTAGCAAAGAAGGGCTCCCTGATGCTCAGGAGAACCTTCTGTGTTGCTCTTGGTGTCCATTGCCTCTTGTCCTGTCACTGGGCACAGCTGGGCACAGCTGGCTCTATGCTCTTTGCTCATGTCCTTCTGGTGTTTCTACATGCTGATGAGGTCTTCCCTGAGCCTTCCCTTCTCCAGGCTGGACAGTACCAGCTCTCCCAGCTCTTCTTTGTGGAAGAGACACTCCAGGCCCTTTGCCATCTCTGTGGCTCGTTGCTGCACTCTCTGCACTATGTCCGTGTCTCCCTCCTGGTGGGGAGCCCACAGCTGGACGCAGTCCTCCAGGGGTGGCCTCAGAAGCAGTGCTAAGGAGAGGGGAAGGATCACCTGCCTGGAACTGCTGGCGATGCTTTGCCCACTGCAGCCCACCCTTCTGTCAGACGTCTTTGTGGCCAGGGCGAGTTGCTGACACCTGTTAAATCTGGTGTCCAGCAAGACCCCAGGGTCCCTGTGAGCAAAGCAATTCTCCAGCTGGGCGTGCACCGCTTCATGGGCTTGTTCCTCTCCAGGTGCCTGGCTTTGCCCTTCCCCTTGTTGAACTGCTTGGGGTTCCCGTCTTGGCAGGGCACAAGCCCAGCTTGCTACAGAGAACAGCAGCACGAAGGTGCACTCTGTGCAGGAGGAGCTATCTCGACAGCATCATCGCCAGGCCACAGGCAGCAGGGCAGGCTGGTGGGAGGGCAGAGCCTCGAGCCCCGGGGGCAGAGGGGGCGGTGAGCTGGAGGCCAGGCCTGGGGCGATGGAGATGGGCGCGCGCTGGCCCCGGGCACCCCAGGCTGGAAGCCTCTCCCTGGGAGCAGCTCTGCGGAGCTGCAGGCCTGCAGCTGGGCAGCACGCGCTGTCAGGGGGAGCACAGCAGTGGGGCCGGGCACCTGGGGAAGGAAGCGCTGAGACGAACACCCCAGCCCTGCTGGGAAGGGGCGGCATCGCCGCGCCCCAATCCCACCAGACCGACCCCATCGGCCTTCGGGCCCCACAGCCCTGGGAGGAAGCGGTGGGCACAGCAGTAGGAAGAGGGGCAGATGGCAGCAGGGGTGGGGACAGCAGTGCCAACCGTGTTGTTAGCAATACAGAGACTTTTTCGATAGCTTTCATAGTTTTATTTCTTTTGTCCAATAGCTTCCGACTGCTGTGAGCCTTCTGGTCCCCCCCGAATGCCGGCACGTGCCCCAGTTGCTGGCCCAGCCCCAGCTAGGCCAGCTCCTGGGGCACTGTCCTAGTGTCGTCGGCGGGGTGGCCTCTTTGCAGGTGGGGCAGAGTCCTGGGAAGTGGGGGCCTTCCTCTTCGCAGCTCGCCAGGGTCCCCTGCGTGGCTGGTTCCTGCCCTGGCCGGCAGTGGAGGGACCGGCCTCAGCCTCCTGTGGTTCCTGCTGGGGCACTTCCTGATCACCAGGGTTGGGAACTGGGATGGATGGGGGGTGGCTGGGCCCCTCCCGGAGGGCAGCAGTTGAGGGTCCAGGGAGCTCTTCTGTGTTGGTTCCCTCGGAGTGCTCTGCTCCAGGAGCCGGTGTCCCTGCTGAGGTGGCAGCGTGGCTGGGGACTGCTGCAGGGCTGCCCTCTTGTCTTCCGGCAGCACGGGAGGCCCCCCGACCCAGCAGATTTTGGGCCTCCCCGCTGCAGCGCTGCACAGCAGTGGCAATGAGTCGCTGCACGAAGCCAGCCGTGTGTCTTCCCAGGGACGTCCGTAGCAGCACCGTCAGAGCTGCCTCATTCAGGCCGAAGAAGCGCAGTCTAGAGATGACGTGGTTTTGCGCTGCAGAGGCTGCCCTTCTGTCATGCCGAAAGAGCTGCCTCAGCTCCTGGCGCAGCCACGGCAGCAGGGGCTGGAGCATAGCTGGATGCCGTCGGAAGAGGGATGCCCAGATATGGGGTTGGAGGCTGCCCACAGGATCCCTTTGCACTGGTCCAGCTGCCTGTGGCCGGAAGACATGGTGTGCAGGTGCTGTCCCTGGCTGCTGGGCGCTGGCTGATGTCCCTGCAGGTGGTGCAATGACAAGCTCCTCAAAGCTGTTGTCTGCCCTCACTGAATGTAGAATGGAGCTCACCCTGCGCTTGCAGAGGGGGCACTGGGGCGTGGTCTCAGCCCACCGCTGGATGCAGACAAAGCAGAAGCGGTGGAGGCATGGCACCACATAGCTGGCATTGACCCAGCTGCCTAGACAGATGGGACAGCGGGTGTCCAGCTCCGTGGCCATGCTCTCCACCTGCTGAGGTGAGCTGGGGAGAAGTGGCGATGACGAGCCGCTCCCTCTCACCGGCGCTGCAGCAGCAGGAGTCACGCTGCAAAAGGCAGACAAGAGGCCATGGTCATGGGCTGAGCCGGGGCCGGCTGCAAGAGTTGTGCAGCTCCCTCAAGGAGGAAACCCTTCCAGCTGCCCAGGGCCCAGGGCAAGGTGTCCCCACCGCACTCACCTCTGCTGCTCTGAGCGCTCGTCCTGGGTCTCCCGACGGCCCGAACGACGCAGGGCCGCGGAAGAAGCTCCGATGGCTCTGGGAAGGGCACTGAGAGCTACTGCAGCAACTCCCAGGGCACGACACCAGCACCAAGGCCAACCTCACTCCTCACTCCAGACCTCACGGAACCGCTCAGCCGGAGTGCGGGCACTAGCCGGCGCGGTGGGACTCTTCGCCCGCATATGAGCAGCCAGGGCCACGCTGTCACAATGCGTCGCTCACGGCTCTCACTCGGAGCCATCATAATTGGCTCGCTCTGGCAGGGCTCTGGCCCCGGCACCTGCCTGTCTGTGTCTAGCACAATGTCATTACCACTCTGCCCCACAAAGTGGTTGTCTTCTTCTCGGCATCGGTGTTCTCCACCAGTCTGCAGCCTTGGCCGTGTCTCCCCAGGGCACCATCAGCTCACCCTGGCCACGGCAGACATCTCCAAGTCCATTCAACGACAGTGTCCAGTCAATAAAACCTCACGCCTGCCTTTGAGGCAGCACCACACAGTCCCACAAGCTCTCCCCACCCTCCAGCTCTGCTGGCCAGTTCTCTGAGTTGCCCTGCTTCTTCCCACGCCAAGCCAAAGGCTGCCCTTGACTTGTTCTCAATGTTTTCCTCCCATCTTTCACCCCTCTCTGGGGTCATCTGCTCTGCTCAGCACTTGTCCTCCTTGGGGTCCCAGGTGGGAGAGACATCAGCAAGCCAGAGGGGTTCAGGAGAGGCCACTGATGCGGTGGGGCTGGAGCACTTGCCCTGTGAGGAGGGTGCGTGGAGCTGTGGCTGGCTCAGCGTGGACCAGAGGAGGCTTAGGGGCACCTGACAGCACTGCCTGGTGCCTGGGAGAAGGGATGACAGGGATGGGGACAGGCTCTTCCCAGCAGTGCCTGGCAACAGGAGCAGAGAAAAGCAACATCGGCTGGGACTGGAGAGGTTCAGGATGGATTTAAGGAAAAATGGAAAGTCCCGTGAGGCACACAGAGCACCAGAGGGGGTTGTCCAGCCAGGCGGAGGTGTCCCTGAGCATGGAGGTTTTCAAGATCTGAGCAGGCCCAGCCCAGAGCACAAGGGTCACAAGCCTGTGAAGGGACACATGGGGGAGTCTTGGGAGAGAAAGCGTTGGCAGTGTGAAATGCAGCCAGGCTTCCCAAATGAGCCCATGGTGGCCAAAGCAAGGCACAGAGGGCCTAGAGATGCAGAAGGCTCAGCCCTATGGGATGCTCTCTCCTCAGGACACAGAGCCTCTGCGAAAGTACGTCCCCTCTCTGCAGAGCTCAAAGCAGGGCACAGGGCCCATAGCCCTCAAAGTGGTGGAAAGAGGTCCCAAGGCCAGGCCCCATGGTGCTCAAGGGAGGGGAAGGAAGCCCTCAAAGACCAGGGCCAGGCCCATGCACCTTGGATCAGGCCTCTGGAGCCCTGCAAGGGCAGAGGGCCAAGTGCTGTGGCACTTGAGACAGGCAAAGGAATCCCTGCAAAACCATGGTGCCAGGAGTGGTGGGACCCAAGTCAGGGGAAAGAGGTCCAGCAAGAGCAAAGGACCCAACTCAAGAGGTGCTTGACTCAGTGCAAAGAGGCCCCCAAAGTCGATAGGGCCAGGCACCACATTGCTCAAGAAAGTGAAGAAGAGGGAAAGGGAAAGGGTGCAGAGCAGCCTCCTGCTCCAGTGTGGGGTCTTCCACGGGCTGCTGCATGGCTATCAGTTCCAACATTGTCTTCCAAGGGCTGTAGGAGCTACCTTCTTCACCACGGTCCTCTCCATGGGCTGCAGGGGAATCCCAAGCTGCAGTGCCTGGAGCACCTCCTCCCCCTCCTTCTTGATTGATCTTGGTGTCTACAGGGTTGTTTCTCTCTGCGGAGCTCAGAGCAGGGCACAGGGCCCATAGCCCTTGAAGTGGGGGAAAGATGTCCCAGGCCCCATGGTGCTCAGGGGAGGGGAAGGAAGCCCTCAAAACCAGGGCCACGCCCATGGGTCTCCTTTGTGGGAGAGGCGCTCCAGGCCCTTTGCCATCTCTGTGGCTCGTTGCTACACTCTCTGCACTATGTCCGTGTCTCCCTCCTGGTGGGGAGCCCACAGCTGGACGCAGTCCTCCAGGGGTGGCCTCAGCAGCAGTGCTGGGGAGAGGGGAAGGATCACCTGCCTGGACATGCTGGCAATGCTTTGTGGCTTCTTTGTTGTCAGGACACTCTCCTTAGCCATGTTCAACCTGGTGTCCATCGGGGTCCCTGGGAGCCTTTCCTGCAGAGCTGCTTTCCAGGTGAGTGACCCCCAGCATTTACTGGTGCCTGTGGTTGTTGTCCTCCCCAGGTGCAGGACTTCGCCTATTTGAATAGTTTGAATTAGTTTGAGTATTACGTGTATTCTTGCATACGCAGGATGCCTGCCATCTACATTTTTTTCATGACTTCTATGAATTGGGTTGATCTTAACTCTACTACCTTACCGTGCCTTTAATTTGGCATAAATTTTCTGGCAACATTTTATTTACTTGACATGTAGGAAATGGAATCCAGCCTCCAGTGAGGACTTCATTTTGTAATGGAAGAATCTTTTTGCGCACTGTAAAAGAGACATTGGCAATTGGAAGAATATAAAAAGGCAAAACAATAGTCAGTTGTTTTCTCAGTTATGTAACTGTGAGCATAGCTCAGGCCATGCTTTTTATTTATTACAGGAGGGTGTTTTTTTCTTTATTTGTTTGATTAATTTTATTTTACAGAATATGATTTTCAGTATTTTCTCCCTTGTTTGTCAGCTTCATCTTTGTTAAATGTTTTCTCTACCATATCTGAAGAAGCAATGTTTTGCTCCAAAAGCTTGTAGTTTCTTTGCAGGAATAAATATATTAATAAATAAATAAATAAATAAATAAATCTATGTTTGCCACTTAAAGCCTTACAGCAGTAAGCAAAATGTTCTCCTTAGAGAGGTAGGAAATGGCTGGCACACCAAACAATCCAATTAAAAAAATATACTGCACTTGAACCCTTTTTTTTTTTTTTTAACCCACTCTCTTTCCAAATATCCCTGAGTCAGCTGAAGCTCTGGTGCTAAAATATACACAGGGTAGTTTTCTGTGCATGGCAAATGGTGGTTCTTTCTGAACTGCAGCAGATTCCCTAATTTGAATTTCAACTTGGACCATTCATGGTTATTAAATCATTCAGGTAAATAAAAAGGAAGAAAAAAAATATAGATCCCAATAATTTTTATTTAAATTCAAGGATGTCTAAAAGTCCAAGAATAGCCTGCAACTCAGTAAACAGATTGCTAAATCTGAGGTATGAAAAGAGGGACAGGTTACTGGAATATGAAGTGTTTTTCTTGGAAATGATACAGTGTATATGTTTGCCTATCTATCTATTTATAACGTGAAACATGACCCAAGCACATTTTTCCTGTGCAACTTGTTAAGTGTTGCACGGGTTTTGAGTACACACGTAATAGTGCAATACATTCAAAAGCTGCTGTTACAAACTGACCCAATTTTCTTTCAGAGCTTGTGAGATACCCTTAGGAAGCAATAATGGTAATTAATAAACAGGTTTGTATAACAGGTTTTGAACCTGAGTTGAAAAGAAAATGTTTTGCATATGGTGCTGAGTAATTTTTATAACACTTACAGTGTATGTCTGTTGCACTGCAAGCTACTTTTTCACAGTTCCATGCAGAAGACAGTGTCTGTTCAAAACTTCTGCTAAATTTATGCCTTAGTACATTTCTGAAGCATTCACTAGAGAAATGGGAGCTCTTCTGCTCTTGTCTGTGAGCATTTTACCACTCAAAGGTTATGGGAAAGAACATTAAAATGGGGTAAAGAGCAACAGAATATGCAATGAAATCAAAAGAATTTCTCTCAGTGTAGCTGATTAAGCACAGCATCAGGCAGAAAGTTAAGTAAACATACAGTCATAGAAAAAAAATCCTACACTGGGGAAAAGACTCCTTTGGTTCTTCTTACAAGAAGAATTGCTAGATGGCAACTTGAATTCTCACAAGAACTTTGCTGCAAACTTCATACTCAACATTTGGAGCTTATCCCGTGAAGCAGAAAGTATAACCACATGCAGCATGAGAGAAACATTTCAGTTTGTATGACAAATGTCACTTGAAAATGGGCTTTGCTTTTAATTTAGAACATTGTAAACACATCAGGAGAAACTAGTTTTGATCATTTGCCAAATATTGCACAAGTATTTAGACTAATAAATAGGCTTCTATAACAGGAAGCGTACTGTATATTTTATGTGTTCCCACAATTTTTAAGAGAAAGTCTCATCCCTTCTGCTTCACAGATGTTTCTAGAGAAAAAGAAAACTAGATAAAATAGCCTGTGTTATTATCAAAAAGCATTTCAATTGTCAGTTAAAGATTTAGGGAATATTAAGGGTACATTATAAATAAGAGTACAGTACATTATAAATAAGAGTACATTTTAATTAGAGGGTTCTGCTCACAGATTAGTCTTTCAGACCCTAGGTTAAAGTTATGTCTTACTGAACAAAATATGATATATAGTTAAGAAAATAATCATAGGGTTTATCATCTCATTATTCTCACTGTGTAAATTACAAAGTAAGGCATAAGCTGCTAGCAAACCAACTGGTCTAGTTTCCTAAGCCATTATTAAAGTATGTGGATCCGACCTAAGAATGTACAATGTACCAAATGTTCTGTCTCATGCTGCTGTTACCAAGACTATGATATGCACAGAGCTCTCAGGGCTTTGTTTGGTAAACTTTGCGCTGGACTCTCCCTTTTGTATCCAAAATGTCACAGGAAGGAAGCAAGCCCAAACAACCTCAATGCCTTTAAGGCGTGGCAAAAGCTCTCTTACTTGAGTTCCGTTACCATCTGGCTTGAAGGGCTGATGAAAGTGTGGAACAAGCAGAAATAGTCCCAAACATGGGTAGAATTTTTCTAGTATTAATTCTCTGAAAGAATTGCACAGGGTTGCCTAATAAGTCACGGAATGCATATATGGCTTTGAGTGATCTGATCATTCTTATTTTATTTATTTTATTTTTTGTTAACAGAAGAAATGTTTTGTGGCTAAGAGAAGGAACGAAATTCTGCAGAAATTTGGTGTGACCTTAGGGAAGGTTCAGAATGGTGTGAAGGCTGCTCAGCAAGTTCTTGGAATGAGTTGGTAATAATTTTTCTGAAGCAGAGTGTAAAGTATGCAAATAATGAAAGAAAATTTTAAAATTTGATTCCAACCAATGAGTTTGAGAAATCTGACTGCCAAGTAAAGTGGATTGCAGTGAAATGACAAGGTTGATCACTTTTAAAAAGAGATGAAGTAAAATAAAAGCACCTCTGATTTTCTTTCAGCAATCAGAATGAAAAGTCAGAGAAGTAAAAGGTTAAGATGAACTGACAAAGCAATGATACTAAGGACACAAAGTGGAAGACGGGAAATGTAGGACAGGAGCAATTTGCTTAATGATGGGTTTCACTGGCATTAGGCATAAGTAAGGCATACGGAAAGTGGAAACTAAGTTCAGTTATGTAAGCACATATAAAGATCTGATGAAGAAAATTAAATATATATCAACAGGAGCAAGAAGCGTATACACACTTCACCAGTATAAGAAAGAGAAGGGAATTGCTTTTCTGCTACAGGACAGAGAGGAGCTAATGATAGGTAAAGTGGAGAAAGTTAAAGGGTTTAATGTCGTTGGATTACCGTTCTCTAACAACATTAATATTACCATGTGGTCAGACAGAATAAGAACACTGCACTGAGCTGGATACATTCAAATTGTCAGAGACCAAAGGCTTTCAATTTTCTCACAAATCGTTTTGTGAAATTCAAGCTTAAACAATCATGCAAAGCTATCTCAGAATTATTTTTGAGAACTGGGATGATACTCTGGGAACAACAACAACAACAAAAATATATATTATAACATATATACAGTTTATATGTATATATGCTTGTTTCAAAAATGGGAGGTGGAAATGTGAAAAATTTTGGATCTGCTTTCTTGGAAAATTCTGGAGTAAATAAACAAGCTGTTTGTAAATGTTCAAAAGTTAGTGAAGAAGTGACAATAAAGAGGAATTCACCATGAGTGCACTAAGCTCTCTTCATCACATGGGAGCAGGCCTTGGGGTAGAGAAAAAGAAACGTATATCTTATATCTTGACTACTGCAAGGGTCTCGTGACAGATGCTCAGTAGGCTAGGGAAACGTGATCAACATGAAATTACTAAAATGGGGATGCAAAAACAGTAGTATGATGATATTTTGTGGTGAGTTGAATGTTTTTTATTGTTAAACAAAAGCCAGACCAAGTGAAATATTTCAGGAGCCTGTGCCTCATTTCATCTATTAAATATTTCCATTAAAGCTATAAAAATGTTTTGTAGACAAAAAATTTGTAGACAATTTGTAGATATTTTGAAGCTGAAAGGGACTGTCTTTAACGTGGATGACAGATTTAAGTTTCAAAATGATGATAGCAAAATTGGAGAAATGATCTGGAAGCAAACAGATAATATTCAACAGTAAATGCAAGACACTGTATTTAGGCAAGAATGTTCAATTGTACAATTACAAGATGAGCAGTGACTGGCTCATGATAGGCCTCCACATGGGAGACTTGTGACTTGCACAAGCCGATCACGGTTGACAAGTTAATGGTTAACTATTGGTTAACAAGTTAATTTTAAAAAAAAAAAAAAAAGTACACTGGGACATATAAACAGGAGCATAGCTTACAGGATACTCACAAAAATTCTGCATTATGAAGGCTTTGTGTTTGTTTTTTTTTCTCAGTTTTGTACACCATGTCCAAGAACAACAGTAACTAAAAGTCAATTAATGGCACAAGAAGCTCATCAAATGCGGTACCTACAAGAAGGACTGGAAAAATGAGTTTGGTTAACCTAAAATAACATAAGATTAAGGAAGGGAACAGATAAGGATCTTCAGGTACGTAAAATGTTGTTGCAAAGAATAACAAAATTATTTATTGTCTATTCAGAAGGGATAAGATGAGAAGAGGCTTAAGCAACAGCAAGAAATTTAGGTCTGGACATTTCAGGAAAACTCACAGGAAGGGTTGAAAATCACTTGAGTAGATCATTTGTGAAGCCTGTGAAATCTCCGTTGCTGGAAATTTTTAAGAGGACCATTGTCAAGGATCTGTCAGGCTGTTATTTTTCTGGGAAAGGGGATAAATAGGTCTAACCCATGAAGATCTGATAGCCCTGCTTTTATGCAGTTCTGTAATCTGCTATAGAAATCACTGTATGTAAAAATCAATCGATATTTTCAATGTGCTTAGGAACAATGCTGATCGGATTGCTGTTCTATGAGTACCATCAAAGAATCAATGCTTAGCTGTATGTCAAGGAATTCATGTGCTTATCTATAGCTGTGCAAACCATGTGTTCTTTCTTTCCCCACTTACAGAGGTCTGAAACATCCTAGGCTTAGCTATATGTGGACTGAACATCACCGACAATATAACAGAGTGGATATGTTATGGATAGAATGTGTACATGGGAGTCATTTTCCTACTCCTTACTGTGAGGTGGTGAAACAGTTGCATTGTGATTTCCAGTCTGACTTTCATTAGATGATACAGTTCTTATTTTTATTCCTCTCACCCTCTCCATTTCATCAAATCTTTTATTTATTAAAGCTTATCACTACAGTTACATATTGAAGAATGAAGTTTTATATAATTGGATGATGCTTTCTTTTTATAACATGGAAAAATGCTTATATAGCCTGTGATTTACTATGGGTCTGACTTCAGCCACTGTTGAAAACTTACTGTTCCCTAATAATACATGAAAATGTCAGGTAGTGGTTTAGCTATCTCTGCTCCCTGAGTGCTTTTTGAATTATGGTTCTATTTAAGAAATATGTGTCTATTATTATTGCACTTTTGGAAGGGATTATTTCACTTATAAATTATTTCCATCATCTTTTACAGTTGCTATCACATCTTGACCTGTATCCGATTCCTACCTAATTAAAGACTTTATCACCTCATCAATTCCTTTTTGAAATGTCAAATTATTACTACTATTTTTTTATTGCATAGCACTAAGAATTATATTGTTAAGAAGACCCAATTCCCTCTTGAAAGAACTTTATCTTGTTAGATCAAAATTTGCATATAGATCTAACTAGGAACTTGATTTAGTTCTACCATACAGATAAACAGAGAAAAAATGGTTACACATTTGAAAGCTGTAAGACAAGTGTTACTTCACGTTTATAATTTGAAAAAAGCTGTAGAGTCCTACAAGAGGGTTCTTGAAACTTGTTAGCTAGGCTATAGTAGTAAAAAAAATAATAAAAAAGTAAAAACTTCTTTTGGAAAAAGTAATTCTTAAGAAAATGACTTTTTAATTCCTTTGACTAGATAATCATTTTTTTTTTAAACTTTTCCTTGCTTTGATTTCAGACAATGATTCACAGACACTACAGTTGGAAAAAGCCACTTAAGCCACAACTGTATCACCAAAGCATAAGAATATATCTTTTCATTATTTTCCAGGGTAACCTACAAATTCTGAAACTAATGGATTGCCAGTTCCACCTTGCCTGTTCTCATTGCTAAGAATCCTTTGCTTCCTCCCCCCCCCCCCCGCCCCTAATTCAGATTAAATACAACTTTCTCTTTCTGATTGTACCATGTACCACTGTAAAACTACATCTGAATAGACTGAATATCTTTATTTTCCTTGCAACTTCATCACCCATTTTCAGCTACTTGAACTTTAAGGTGCATGGCTTTCTCAGATAAAAACAAAACTCAGTAGCATTAGAGCATAATAAAAATGTTACCCAACAATGCTCAGGCATAACTGGGGACTTGAATCAGAGCATGCTACAAAACCATTTAAGGCAAAGAAAAGAAGCATTAGTAAATGTATATCATTTTGCTTTTGTAATTTGTCACTAAGAAGAGAAAACAAATATGTAGGTCAGAGGTTAATTTTACAAGAAGTCCTTTCCTGTATTTTTAGCACTAACAGAAGGGAAAATTGCAGGTCTTACAATCCCTTTTGGTGTTTTCTTCTGGGAGAGGATGAAAAAATATGCACTCTAATGTACTG
Organism: Anas acuta; assembly: GCF_963932015.1. Classification (NCBI taxonomy): domain Eukaryota; kingdom Metazoa; phylum Chordata; class Aves; order Anseriformes; family Anatidae; genus Anas; species Anas acuta. Next base: position 43,206,585 of record NC_089017.1, on the reverse strand, counting down.
AAAGTCTTACAGTCTTGCAGGTTATTGTAGTTGCTGAGGTCATATGGCATTTACTTCTTTCCACTTGACCTCAAGGAAACCATTTTACATATGATTCTTGTACACAAGGTTTTCTTAGAGGGACAGACTAGAGGATCTCAGCAAAGTAAAATTCCCTGAGCAATTTTACAATTATGAAGGACAAGCTCAGAATTGAAAAGAATAAATTGATCTTGAAACTTATTTCTTAAAAACTTTCAGGAGGTGCGTTTGGACAATGTAAAATGAGACTCTGATTTTCCTAATTCTCTTTTCTCTATCCCTGATGTTTCTTCCATGGATCACTGTGCCACATCAAAGCAAATGAATTTTTTCCTCACTTTTCTTTAACAGCTTACAAGATTTCCATGTGAGACATGACCTGAGCTGACTCTGATAGGTCATAAAAAGTTATTCATGTTACACTGGAGAATTTTGCACAGCCATATGAATAGCTTATTTTAGAACAGTTCATTGCCCCACCGAAGGGAGGTGGATGGGGAAGGGGGGGGGGGGAACAAGGGACAGTGATGTAAGAACAATATTACCACACGGTGCCACTTTTATCCAGAACATACCCATTTTTTCATGCAGGCCATTTCTAAACAGTCAGCCCTCCAAGGCGGGAACACTGCAATTTAGGCTGCTTGCAGGACTTCTCACAGAAAAGTGAAAAGGTAGAACTCTTCATTTCAGTGATGTCACTGACAACTTGTAGTTCTCTGTAACAAGACATGGAGATGACACTAGCTGGCAATTTCTTCAAGACAATACATTTCCTACAAGAGCAATCTTAGAAATGACAGGGCCATTCTAGTTTATACTTAGCCAAAGCCTGAGGCAGGCATTCAGCATGGCAAATTTTAGCCTGAATGGTTACGTTTATTACAATTGTAAACCATTTTATGTTGTGGGCGGGTGGACAAATTTAAACAGCATCTGACTATAATATGAAATAGTTTCTGCTTTTGCCCTTCAGATATGGAAAAAGAAACAACGGTGGGTCTGGATGAATAGGTCCGTGCCAAAAGCAGCCTCCAAGTAGTTAAATGTATCTAATCTATTCTGCATCCCACACACAAGAGTGTGCTTGGAAATGCTTGCACATTTAATGAAGTGCTGACTGAAGTAAGTTTATGCCTGCCTTACAATTAGATACTAAGAAGCTAATCTAAGGTAGCATAAACCCTTATTCTGAAGGTGGAATAGGTTAGCTAAAAGCAGTGCCCAGCTGCAGCTGTTGCAAATACAGGGTATATATTCAAATATGGGACAAACTGAATAACAAGTGGTTTATAAATGTGTTGTGTACAATAATCCAACCCAGAAGATGGAGGACAAGTGGCTATTCCTTTTCCTTAGATCTCCCACGTCATATGTTAACAAGGGGTTTCCACTTTCTTAAGTCCAGCTGCACATTCCAGCTATCGATGGGCTCCCAGTTTAGGTAAAATCTGTAGGTAAGACCATATTCTTTTCCCCTCCTGTCCATTAGAAAATGGACAGAAGGAAAAGGTTTACAATGCTTTCCCTCTGTCTTTCGGTAAGTATAATGGTATGAAGCATCTTTCAGGTAAGCACTGTGGCATCTGTTACTCCATGGAAGTGTTACATTCATCAATATTCTCAAGAATAAGGAAATAACTTCATGCCTGAATTCTTCAAAAAGTGAGCTGAGTGACATGATAGAGAACACTTCGGTACCTAACCTTTGGGATACCTTGGACTTCTGCTACATTCCTACATACACGAGCTATGAGAGAAGGTGGAACTTAAGAATGGGATATCTAAAAAGCAGCATCACTGGAAAACAACCTAAGCAACTCAGTAGGAAATGCTCAGAAAAGCACTATCTCTTTAAATGTTTACCCTCTTCATTGCGCTCCTTACTGCTGTAATTATGAAAGAGAAAGCTTTGCTGTGATTTTTACAAATATTTTCATAAGGTAGCAGCACCACTTTACCTCTTTCTTAAAAAAAAAAATAAAATGCTGTGTCTTAAAATCCTTATTTTTAATCTGTTTCTTATCTTTGTTGCTAGCTTTATATTAATACCAGTGTAACATCTGGTTACCTCCCATACTGGAAACAGCAAGGCAGGTCACTTGTTGTCACAGAGCATCTTGTAAGCACATATTTTCTCCAAGATGTACTATGTCTGACAAGTCTGACAGACCACATAATACAGCTAGTAAGATGTTTTTAGCCAGCACATTAAATCAAAGTCTTAGAAAAATGCAGTAAAAATGACTGAAAAGATGAAAAATCTGATCTCAGAGAAATGTTGCTTTGTGAATGTGACGTTCATTTGAATAAATCTTTAAACAGTACTTAAATTAATTCTTCTAGCAATTAATATGGAGTTTATATGTCGCCTCTTAATAAAAATTTCATTTTCCTCTTCTTTCCATTAATAAAACCTACCGTCAATTCATCTTGTTCACTGTTGTGTCCATTTCATGTCTTTCTGTTTTGTTATATGCAATAGTTTGAAGGCTTATAAAATGTGGTTTTATGATATGCTTGTATCGGGTTTTTTAAAAACACACAATTCTAACAGCATTTATGTTTCTGCATTTGAAAGAGAAAAAAATAAAGGATTTTTCTCTTAACACAAATATTAAATTGCCTTACTCTTTGTATATCCTTTTGTACTTTTTCCTTTCAGCCTGTGACCAAAGCTTTGCTATTTCAACAATGGTTTCCTTCTTTTTGAGCCCCATTTACTTTTTATATGTGATCTTGTCATGAAATTCTAACTGAATTTGTGACACCAGTGATTTCTACAGCAACAGACTGATGCTTTAAACATACGATTATGTTGAATGCAACACAAGATTGAGTAGAAGGAAAACAAGACAATGAGTAAGCAAGATTTTATTAAAGAATAAGCATATTCAATTAAAAAAAAAAAAAGTGGAGAAAGGAATATAAATGCAGAATACACTTCTAATTTTCAACATTACAGTTCTGTGGGATGGTTCGTACATTATATTTATTTATTTCAGATGCTCACAAAATTTGATCTAACATCTGTGGCACTCAGATGTTACACTCATTTTTTGCACTTTTGCCAAAAGTTTTAGACATATTAATTAGTCGTGTTCTTATCTATCTAATATAAGACACAGGGGGTTTTCATGACTACTCGCAGTTGTAAATGAGCTGAGTGGAGGTAGCAGGCTCTCATCATGTCTGAAAAGTCGTGCTCAGGACGTTTCAGTTAACTTCTGAAAAACTGGAACATAGCAAACTGTTGGGAAGTATGGTTGTATGTTGTTTTAGCATGTGCTTTATGTTAAGAAATGCCATTTTCTTGTATTAGGAATAATAATTAAAAAAAAAAAAAAAAAAAAACACTTTAACAAATTTTCAGTCCAGCACCATCTAATTTATGATATTTTAGGATATTTATGAAATTTAGGATATTTAAAAAAAATATATATCCTGCTTTCTGTAAATGATACAGCCTTTAGCTGAAGTGCCTTGAGTGCAATGAAGAAATATGCATGTGGGTTTCTGTCAGGACAAGTTCCTACTGCATGTTGAACTGAAAACCTTATTTCAAGGTCAAAACAGATCCTGGTAAGCAGTGACATCTCCTCAGAGTTTCCACCTTGTTCTCACCTCATCCTGTACTGAATAGCTCAGCTGAAGCTTATAAGGCCACACAGGACCCAGGTGCTGTAATGATATCCAAGCTACAAAGAAAACTACAGAAGCTTTATTCTAAATAAACTGCAGTTTTCCTTCATGCTTCCTTCATGCAGTAGCTACTGGAAAGATTGACAGTTTTAGGACCACTCTGCCCAAGATTTGGGAATCCAAAGGAGGACAGCATGCCATCTTTGAGCTTCACTGGCACACTGCAAGGTGATGGGGCACAAGGATGCCAAAGATGCTTGATGTCTCTGTTGCAAGAAATAGCAATCTTGAGGTGATGACTGGACTGTTAAGTGGATTAAGAATAACACCAAGACTTGTCAAAACATCTTTAACTGTATTAAATATATGTTCCAGTGTTCATAGTTTACAAACTTTTCTGAACATCTTGGAAACCTCTTTACATAAGCAGTTTCAAAATACTGTTTCAGAACATGGAAATGTCCCATTCTTGTTCATATTTTTACTTCTTCCACCTATTGTTGGCCTGCACTTATCACAGGAAAATGTTAAGTTTAAAGAACTTTGCTGAAGGAGGAAACTTTGCTTTTCTAACTAACCATATTCGTAATTTTTTTTCAGGTATGCTGTTGAAAGAGCACAAAACTTTTCAAGTTATGGGCCATTTCTGTAATTAGAAAGCTGCAGGCACTATCAACCTTACATTCTGGCTTAGTCTTAGAAACCTGGTTTAGGTTTTCTAAGTCTTCCATTTTAAGGAGCTGCTTAGATATATATGCCTCTTTTTTTTTTTTTTTTTTTTTTCTCCAGCTGCTGCCAGGGCTGAGAAGACACAGTATATTGTTTTCTACTTAGGAGATAAAACATACTTTACAGTGCATAAGACAATTAGAATACGATTTTAACTTCCAGACATAAAGTGATGTGTACAGAAAGGTACTATCTAGAAAAGAACTGTTGACTATGACTCCGAGGAGAGGTTAATTTTTGTACATAATTTTTCTTTAATTGATGCTTAATTTCACAAATTGCAAAGACTGACTCCTAGATGAGATACTAATTTTGAGGAACTACAAATTTAAAGAAAATTTAAGAAAACAGAAATGTGAAAGTTGTTGGAAACAGGTGTTTGTTGCCATTGGTGATTATCTCTGTATTCAGTCTGTGCCTAGGCAAATAAAATACTAGCCACTTAGTGTATATATATATGTATTTTCACATGCCAGTTTCTAGGCTCCTTGCTCCTGATCTTACATAGGCAAATGTCTTATTGGGAAGTATGAGTAGAAAAAGGGATATGATTAAACTATTTTGACAAAACTTAAGAGTCCTTAGCTAATGTAGATCTCAGTTCCTCTGTTCTTGTACCCATATGTGACATAGACACTGTGACTATTTAACCTTTTGCTCTGTCCTGGAAATGCAGGTCACAAGGTCATTCAGATTCTTTGACATTAAAAGAGTTTTTGTCCGCGAGGGAATAAGCTTTCACTGAAAATGCTTACTCAGCTTATTAGACTCTCTTAATTGCATCACTTTCATCACAGAGGAAAGAATGTAAGAAAATACAGTTAAGGTTAGCATGTAGAAGATAACCTAGTCTAATGAAACTAAATAGAACACCAAAAAAGCCCCCACTGCTTTCCCCATATGGTGTAAAAATGAATGTGAGGCATTTCTTACAAAGAATGAAATATATTCAGTAGATCTCTGCAGTACATACTGTGAATCATAAAAGACTAAAAAGCAAAAGCAATGAGCATAAATACATTTTACATCATAACAGCTTAAAATTTATCTTCAGAGTGATTTGTGCATAATGTATCATATTTTTTCAAACAGTAACTGTGATTTTCCTCAAAAATGCTGCAGCTTTTAGCAAAAAGGTAAACAATATCTTAAACTTCACGTGTTATCTATAGTCTGTCCACAGTAAGATCAGTTATTGCCTTTAGGCATAAGCCACCTCAGAAAACAAGAAAAAGAAATTAGCTGAACAGAAGGGAAATGTAATTATGCCGTTCAGAAATGTAATATACAGCTTAACTCCTGGCTTGCTCATGAGCAGTAATAAAGAATTACATCTGACAAACAGTCCATAAAGTGCTGTTGATTTTTCTATAACATTTTATAAGGAGTATAAAAGACCAGGTTTCTCTTAGCTCCTATTATGAATGTGCATTTCATGGCAAGAGCACTGTGCTTAAATAGTGCAGTTTCTCTGTAATTTTTGTTTTCACTAGAAAATAACATTATATCAGGACAGAAGTAATAAAGTATTTTTCACCTCCTGATTGCAGTGATGCCAATAATTATTAATTTATTTCATTGAAACGTCCTTCACTACCTCAATTCAAGATTAAAAAAATAAAATAAAACAGATGACATGCATATCTTTTTTTCACTAAATGCCTGTTTGGAGGAAAACCCCACTCTCTGAATTTAGATATTGGTTTGAAAAGGTTAGTAATTCTTTGTTGTAAAAAGCTTGCTTAACTGAGCTAATATTTAGCTCTATTTAATTCTTCGAGATAGCATATAGTAGGGTTGTTTTACTGCCTTGTTAGCAGCAGCCCAGGTGGTTTTACCATATATAAAGGCACATGGACAAAACTGGGAAATCTACTCTTTACTAGAATTCCTTATCAACCATCTTAAATCGAATATCAAATACACCATCAGGGCTTTAGCTTGGTTTGTGTGCTTCTTGTGCAGCTTTTACTGACCCACCCCGTTACACCATAAGAGAGTTGTCCTCTCAGCTGCCAAAGCTGAGAGCCTCTAAGACAGAATTAACAGTAACATTGGCCTTGGAATTCCTCAAAAGGACACAAGGGTGGAAAGTGAGCACTGCTTCATACAAAGGCTCTTCTAGAAGCCTGACCGTGGAGAAAATACATGATTTTAATAATATTCATAAGTAGCTGAACATAGCACATTTATCGTAAGAAAAGTTTCCAGTGATGTTCTGGTCGCAGTTTGCCTGCACGCATTAGTTATTTAATTGGGTAGGCAAATGTCTGTTCTGCTGAACTATTGGAAAATCACAAGCATGTTTTTTAAAAGCTTTGCCAAAAGCAGACATATTAAAAGACTTGTGGTTTTAATTAAATACCTCAAGTATCTCAATTTTGAGGAATCTCCACTGATATGAATACTCTGTTTCCACTATCTCTGCTTATATCTAGACCCAAAGAAAGAAATATATATTTTTTTTTCCAAGCTGTGTGCCCTGCCCAATGAGAAAATGTTCTGCACATTTTCTTCACCAAATGCCTGCTCAGCTCCTGTTGCAAGTACCCGAGGCCCTCCTTAGGCCCTGATCTGTGGCTATTGCATGGCAGTAGCTCTGTGGCAGCTACTGCCAACTTACTCATGTAAGAGTCCTTGCTCAGCACGTCTGTGTTCCTGTGGCTTTTTTAGCATCCTGCCTTGTTTGTGATCTGTGGAGAATGGGCAGACCTTTTGGTTGTTTCCACCCTCCATGTTTGGGAAATAGGGTTTTGAAAAGCCCCATAATTGATTTGAAAAGCCCCCTTCAATTCCCAAGGGAACCGGCTGATATAGCTGCCAAGCCTCTCTCCATCTTACATGAGAAGTCCTCGCAGACAGGTGAACTCCCTGGCGACTGGAAAAAGGGAAATATCACTCCCTTCTTTACAAAGTGTAGAAAGGAAGACCCGGGGAGCTACAGCCTCACCTCTGTGTCTGGCAAGATGATGGGACAGATCCTCCTGGAAGCAATTTCAAGGCACATGCAAGACATAGAGGTGATCTGAGACACTGAACATGGATTCACCAAGGGCAAATTGTGCCTGACCAATCTGGTGGCCTACGATGGAGTGACTGCATCAGCTGACAAGGGAAGACTGACTGATGTCATCCACCCGGACTTTTGTGAAGCCTTTGACCTGGTCCCACATGACATCCTGGTCTTCAAATTGGAGAGGTATGGGTTTGATGGGTGGACCATTCAGTGGATAAGGAATTGGCTTGAAGGTCACACCCAGAGAGTGGTGGTCAATGGCTCTATGTCCAGGTGGAGGCCAGTGATGAGTGGTGTACCTCAGGGGTCTGTTCTGGGACTGGTACTGTTTAATGTCTTTGTCAATGACAGGGACAGTGGGATTGAGTACAGTCAGTAAATTTGCAGATGATGCCAAGCTGAGTGGTGCAGTTGATACAACAGAAGGAAGGGATGCCGTCCAAGGGGACCTGGACAGGCTGGAGAAGTGGGCCCACATGAACTTCATGAGGTTCAACAAGTCCAAGTGCAAGGTGCCATGCCTGGGCTGGGGCAGTCCCAGACAAGAGCACAGACTGGGAGAAGAACTCATTGAGAGCAGCCCTGCAGAGAAGGACTTGGGTGTTCTGGTGGATGAAAAGCTCAACGTGAACCAGCAGTGCGCTCTTGCAGCCCACAAAGCCAACTGCGTCCCGGGCTGTATCAAGTGAGGAGTGACCAGCAGGGAGAGGGAGGCGATTGTCCCCCTCTGCTCTGCTCTTGTGAAGACCCACTTGGAGTGCTGTGTCCAGGTTTGGGGCTCCCAGAACAAGAAGCATGTGGATCTGTTAGAGTGGGTCTAGAGGAGGGCCACAGAGATGATCAGAGGGCTGGAGCCTCTGTCTCTGGAACCTCTCCTATGAAGAAAGGCTGAGAGAGCTGGGGATGTTCAGCCTAATGATGAAAAGGCTCTAGGGAGACCTCATTGTGGCTTTTCGGTACTTAAAGGGGGCTTTAAAAATATGGAAAATGGCTCTTTGCTCAGTCAGATAATGATAGGATGAGGGGGAAATGATTTTAAACTAAAAGAGGGGAAATTTAGATTAGATGTTAGGAGGAAATTTTTTCTGAGGGTGGTGAGGCACTGGAACAGGTTGTCCAGAGAGGCTGTGGATGCCCCATCCCTGAAGGTGTTCAAGACCAGGTTGGACAAGGTCCTGAGCACCCTGATCTCATGGGTGGGATCTCTGCCTATGGCAGGGGAGTTGGAACTAGATAATCTTTGAGGTCCCTTCCATACCCAAGCCATTCTATGATTCTATGACTCATGTCTAAGTGGCTCACATATGCCAGGCACTTGTCCACTAAATCAACCCAATACAGCTGCCTCCAGTTTTGAGACACAAGAGTATAAACACAAATAAATGGAGGAGGCAGGAATGCAGAGACAAAACTTGTGCAGCATTTTGAGGCATGACTGAGACACATAAGCACATTTTTCATCAATAACTGTTGGAACCAGGTAACAAGCACTATGTAAGCAAACTTGCAAGCGTACCCAGGTAGGCTGAGTTTAACAAGAATAATTTCTGCAAAGGAAAAGTAAGCTGTGAAAACATTGCGTGTCTTAGTTTTATAATCCTAAAGCTGCACTAAGCAGAAAGAAAATAGACAATCTAAGGAAACAGCTGCCTGTGAAACATATTGAATAGGCTTGGTGCCAGAAAGAGAATGTGCTGTGTACTGCTTGTGCATTAATAGTATAATGACCAAAAGGTTTTAAAATAAGTTAGAAATGCAATAAAGTGTGTTAACTGCACAACATAATAAACAGTAAAATCCTGCCCTTAATTAAAAGCAAATAGGTGAAAATTAGAGAAAAGATCTCCTGGCAGGTGGCATGAAATTGGGATAACCTTTGTAAACCAACTTAAAAAAAAAGAGGTAGCTAATGGATCTTACTCTGAAACATCAACAGTCACTTTACAGAGACAATTAATTTACAGCTTGCAAAAAGACATGATTTACCATGAACAGCAGAAATTTGGTGCTTTTTTTTTTTTTCTCTCTGTAAAACACGTTCACTTTTCATTTTAGCTACACACTACCACTGACACAGTCACCCAAGAGAAATGAAACTGTTCCTCGCACATCACGTTCTATAATGTAAGAGCAACTTAAGCAACTCAGACCTATCTGAGTTTCTTTTTTCTCCATCATTTTTCCTGCCTTACTGTATACATTGTGTACATCTTATTGTTACTTGTAAAGTCATGTATTAGTATAAATACACGTGCAATTATTTTTCCTGTCTCATTTCAAATGATCTATCATTATTTTTAATAATACTAAATGCCTAACTGAACATCCACAAGTACTTTCACTCTCCTTGATTTTAGGTACCTAATTTAGATCTTAAGTTTGGAAGCCACTTTCTTCCATTATACTTAATTAAGAGAGTGAATCATGGCAGAAGCCCTGCACTGAAGTGCCTGGAATTACATTTGTAAGAAACTTCTCTCCACTAACCATGCAGGATGCTTCCTAATTTCTGGACCTGCATGCTGTTTTCAGACAACAGCTGCGTGTGAAGCTGAAAAGGGGGCTGCACATTTCTCTTTTCACTCTCAGTTCTGTGCACGGCGAGAAGCTGCTACCTGATGTGAATGGGCTTTCTGGGGAAATTCCAAATACAAAATTAAGTAAGGGTGAAGCACCTTTGAGTCTTTCCCCCCTGCTTAGATTATGATTGACTGATCCTATTACAAGTAATAGCTGAATGCAGAGAATTGCTGGGCTATCCTCCATCTATATTGGCTCTATTTTCATTCATGCTAACATTGCTTCTCTGGGCATGAGGGAGGCTGAGTCAAGATTTATACAACCATGCTCAAACTATTTATTTTACCCATTGCCAAGTATCAATATTTGGATTTCTGTGAGCAGAGGTGATCAGGTTACCAGGCAATGTCATATGTAATTTAGGCAGTTACTTAACAGTTTTGATCTGGTTGCTCCAGTTTTATTTCTTATTAGTATACATGATTTACATAACAATCTGCATGTCAATATTCTTCCCCTCTGTAACTAAATGTGCTTTCCATGTCCTACTTTGACTTTTAAAGCTGTTTTGGTATAACTAAACCACAGTGAAAAAACAGGGAACAAGAATATGGAAAATTCTGATTCCATCCAAGAGTCCCAATTCATGCTCGAATGGCAGTGCAATGGGAGGAACTGAGCATACGGTATTGCAAAATGCAATGTACTCCTAAACCACCAAAATAAAACACATTTATGTATCATGCAGTTTTAAGCATTAACACAGAGACACGGTTCAAAGAATGGCATGACCTATTCCAGCAGGCATCTTTATGTTGCTAGCACCTTATAATTTGATTTTTTGAAAAACACTCTAAGTAGAGTTCAAATTTTCTCAACAATTCTGTTTTCAAAAAGCACTAAAGAGGTCATTGGAAATTAAACTTTTATCTGAATGTAAACACATTCTAGCAATGCAGATGATAGAGAGGTCAGAAAAAAAAATAATAAAAATTAAATATCTTTTCATGTGCTAAGAAAGTAAAATCAAACATTGATGATGTAAAAGAAAATTGAACTTAAAAATTGTTTGAGTTTTAGTTGTGATTGTGGGTGTTTGTACAAGGGATACAAGGCTATTAGGCGTGATTCCATATGCTGACCCCTGCTCAGGAAAGTGTTTGCTAGTCCTTGAGTCAAGGAATCTGGAAACGCCTGCAAATGACGGCTGTGCAGGGACAACACGTCTGCCTTCAGCTACAAGGCAGCACGACGGTACTGTACTGAATCAAGTTCTGTTTTTAATGTCTTTTTATCTTATCATGTGTCTTTTAGAACAGTGCTGCCTCTCAGTTTCCACTGACATAATTGGGTATTATCTTTCAAAATTAATTCTCATAAAATAAAATGTTCCTTGGCCGTGAACAAAATTTCTAGGACAGGCACTCATTATTCCTTTGTGTTGGAAAAGTCTTTAGTGTACTGCAGGCACTACTGAAACAGGCTGCTAATCGCAAGCTATGGTCCTGTTTAAATAGTAAAGCATAATAAATGCAAGGTGATAGCCTGTTTCCCCCTCCCTTTGCCCTTCATGGTGCTCTACAAGAGCAGGCAGGACATTATCTCCAGCCGTCCCTTTCCCCAGAAGGAAGGCAGCGGAGGGGCTGCCGAGCAACGCGGGACGGTGGGGAAGGCAGCGGCCAGCTGCCCAAGTGGCAGCCACAGGGGCTCCATCAGGCCTCCGCTCACCATTAACGCTGACTGCTGAAGATGACAGGGGTGAGGGATGGGTGTGTGTGTGTGTGTGTGTGTGTGTGTGTGTGTGTGTGTGGAACAGGCTCGTTTTCAATACGCAAGCTCCAACTCGTCAAAGTACATGCAGATTAGGGAGACAAACTTCTCAGCCTTGGGGGCCTTGTTAGTGCCTTGGGTTAGCCGCAGGTACCTCAGCCTTTGGCAGGCAGCTCAGCCTTTCACAGAATCACAGAATTTCTAGGTTGGAAGAGACCTCAAGATCATCGAGTCCAACCTCTGACCTAACGCTAACAGTCCCCACTAAACCATATCCCTAAGCTCTACATCTAAACGTCTTTTAAAGACCTCCAGGGATGGTGACTCCACCACCTCCCTGGGTTTGGCAGGCACCTAAACCTTTGGCAGGTCTTAGCTGAGGATTTGGATGCAGGGCTGTACCCACAATCTCACGCATCTACACCCAGCCCAACAAAACGCTGTGGCGTTGCCTCGAGAACTTATGAAGCTCAGCAGTGAGACGCCCAGAAAAGGTGCTCAGTGCGGTCCTCAGGGCTGCGCCTGTGCCTGCTGACGGGACACAGCTGCCACGCACACCTTTTATTTTTACACAAGGAGGCTCGGAGGGGCCACATCCCCCCCCCCTTCACCCCGGCAGCTCAGCGCTGCCTCCCTCCCCTCGCCCCCTCAGCGCCAACGGCCGCCCCCTGCCCGCTGCCTCAGCACCGGCGGCCGTTGGTAGGGGGGGGGGGGGGGGGGGGGGGGCGGGGGTGCCGTGCGTGCCGCCGCCGGTCACGTGGGCGGCGGGAGCGGGGCCGGCGGCTGCGGGCGGCGAGGCGGCGGCAGCAGCATGGCGGCGGCGGCGCTGGGCGGCCTGGGCCTCCTCAGGGGACGGCTCCGGCTGCGGCTGCGGCTGGGCGCCTCCTCCCCCCCCTCCTCCTCCTCCTCCTCGTCGTCCTCATCCTCATCGCCCCTCGGTCGAGGCGCTGCCGCCGCTCGGGCCGCGTCCGGGAGGAGCTACGGCTCGGAGGCGAGGGAAGAGGAGGAGCTGCGGGTGCGGTACCTGGACGACGAGCACAAAGGTGACGAGGGGGAGGTGGCGGTAACGAGGTAACGAGGCTCGGCACGGCCCGGCCCGGCCCGGTGCCATGAGGGCCTCCCGCCGGGGTCACCCCTGCGCCGCCACCGGAGGCGGGGCCGGGCCGGGCCGGGCGGCCTCGGGGGGCGCCTGACGGCCGCAGCTGCTGGCGGGCACAGGCACCGGGCAGGAGGCTCCGACCACGTTTCAGTGTCTGCAGAGCGTGGCTTCAGCATCCCTAGGCAGCGGTACTTCGCCTTGCTGCTGTTGGTGTCAGCTGCGCATGGTCTTGTTGTCCTCAGCTGTGCCAGGAGGCTGGCGTTAACCCCCTGGTTAAGAAGGCAGTGCTGCGGTTTAATCTGCAGCCCCACGCATCGCAACAATGCTGCGAAGCTGGTGAAGCACCTGCAACGCCAGGCCTGTGTGAGGCAGCTGAGGGAGCTGGGGTTGTTTAGTCTGGAGTAGAGAAGGCTCAGGGCAGACCTCATTACTCTCTACAGCTACCTGAAAGGAAGGTGTGGGGAGCTGGTGGTTGGCCTCTTCTCACAGGTAACTGTGATAGGACCAGAGGGAATGGCCTCAAGTTGTGCCAGGGGAGGTTCAGGTTAGAAATGAGGAGACGTTTCTCCTCAGACAGAGCAGTCAGGCACCGGAACGGGTTGCCCAGGGAAGTGGTGGAGTCACCGCCCCTGGGGGTGTTCAAAGAAAGGTTGGATGTGGTGCTTGGGGATATGGTTTAGTGGGGGACATCGGTGGTAGGGGGATGGTTGGACCAGTTGTTCATGGTGATCTTTTCCAGCTGTAATGATTCTATGGTTCTCAACAACACTTTGTATTTCTCATTAGGTTTGGTGCTTACTAGATTTTACAGGTGTTATCCTTTGGACAGATTTGATCTCTGTGGGTGCCTGTCACTTGCAAATTTGCGTGCAGCATGGCTAGGAATGGTAGACCACCAGTGATGGGACCTCAAGGGAACGGCATTGAGCTTCATTGTGGGGGCGTGTCAGGCTGGGCATTAGGGAAAGGTTCTTCACTGAGAGGGTGACTGGGCACCGAAACAGGCTTCCAGGGCAGGGATCATGGCCCTGAGCCTGATGGAGTTCAGAAGTGTTAGGACAAAACTCTCAGACACATGGTTTGGTTTTTGGGTGGTCCTGTGCAGATCCAGGAGTTGGCCTTAATTAGTCCTTGTGGGTCTCTTCCACTTCAGGGCTTCCTGGGATAAAGAGTAGCTGTAAGCTTTCTTTCACAGGATCAGGCAATTCCAAAATATTGGAAGTTAAGCAGGAGGGGCAGAAGGCCAGATTGGCTGACAAGGGATCTTCTGGAGCTTAGGCAAAAAAAGAGAGTGTATGGCTGCTGGAAGCAGGGTCAGGCAACATGGAAGGAATACAGGGACGCTGTTCACGTTTGTAGGGAGAAAATTCGTGTGGCCAAAGCCCCATTAGAGTTGAAGCTGGCCATGTCTGTGGGAGACAATAAAAAGGGTTTTTTAGGTATGTGAACAGAGAAAGGAGGACCAGAGAAAACATAGATCCGCTACTTGATGGGAAAGGTCACCTCACTGACAAGGACATAGTAAAAGCGGAGACGTTTAATGCCGCCTTTGCCTGTGTCTTCAATGCTGATGATGGGCTTCGGGTGCTCTGAGCTGGAGGACCATGACAGTGGGAATGACAAACTCCCAACCCACCCTGAACATGTGCGGGATTTGCTGCTCTTCCTGGATCCATACAAGTCCATGGGGTCCATATGGGATTCATTCCAGGGTGCTTAAATAGCTGGCTGATGTCATCACGGGACCTCTCTCAATTATTTTTCAACGATCTTGGGAATCTGGAGAGGTCCCAGTAGACTGGAAGCTGGCAAACGTTGTGCCAATTTTCAAGAAGGGTAAGAAAGAAGACCCTTGAAACTACAGGCCTGTCAGTCTCATGTCAGTAAAATTATGGAGAAGGTTATCCTGGGGGTTATTGAAATGCACCTGGGGGACAATGCAGTCATAGGTTACTGCCAGCATGGGTTCATGAAGGATAGGTCCTGTTTAACAAATTTAATTTCCTGTTATGAAATTGGATTTCAGGAAGAGGTTCTTTACCATGAGGGTTGTCTCACACTGGAACAGGCTCCCCAGGGATGTAGTCGTGACACCAAGCCTGTTAGAGTTTAAGAAGCATTCAGACTGTGCTCATATGGTCTGAATTTTTGGGTAGACCTGTGCGGCACCAGGAGTTGGACTCTGATCCTTGTAGGTCTCATCCAACTTGGGATATTCTGTGATCCTGAGGGTTTATTTTTAGAGCCATGATGTTCTACTTACTTGTATGGAGAAGGCCCTAGTGTGGAGCACTATCCTTCTGAGGTGTATAGATTTCTTCAGGTGGCTCGTAGGTGGAACAACCATATGTTGAGATTCAAGGTTTGGTTTACATCTTTCAGAACATCAACACAGTTGTTTGAGACCATCTGCAAACTTGGTCAGGCATCTTTGAATTGGGCATACATGTATACAGATTTGTATGCACATGCAGAGATGTTACTTTAAAACCGAATTTTCACTCAAAGGTTAGATTTCTTATTATTTTTTTTCTTTTTTTTTAGAAGGAAAACTGATGTACTGTTTCATCTGATTGCTAAGAAGAGGCAATAAGGTTGATAACATAATCTGATCCTGCAGTCCACTTCTATCTGAGTGACTGTCCTGTTCCCAACTCTTTTGCAGTTCCTTAAAGAAAATACTTGACTAGCCCTGTTTTCTCAGCCAACTGTGGTACTAGAAATTGGTTTTAAACTTTTATTTTATTTTTAAGCTTATTTTAAACCTAGGTGGAGGCAAGGCAGGAGCAAAGAAGACTCGACAGAATGTTTGAGGGTGGATTTGCTTGTTTCGTCTGTGCTTTTCCCACAAGTCAGTAGAAGATACTTGAATACTACCTAAGGTCATTGTTTTTATTTCTGACATTAGGGAGCTAGTAATAGAGTTACTGCTGCTGTGTTCCAGCTGTTGAATGGCTAGCAACTATTACTTCTATAATGTTATTAGTTTGTATTGTACATTGTATCAATCTTAAGTTCATTGCTGTGCGTTTTTCATTCAGATACTATAGATTGTGCAGAGAATTGGAGGAGGTTTTTGAAGAGACACTGCAGAGATAGCTAAAGTTTGGCATGTCAGTAGCTTAGTCTGTTTTTATTTTTCCTGATGAAAAATCCTTCCTGCAGTTTTTTTAGTTTTCAGAAAATACTAATCTGTTAAATGTGGCATTAAAACTGCCCCAAAACCTGGAGTGCAATTTGGAGTAGTAAATCAGCTCTGGATATTTTAAGGAAGGACCAATCACTATTTTTAATTCACAGATCCACTTCAAAGAGAAGGAATTTTCTTTGGTTTTGTCTTTCAGGAGGACATGGAAACAGATACTGTTTGTTGATAAAGGAGAAAAACAAGGGTCTAGAAGTAAGCCAGGAGACATACGCTTCATATGCCTCCCTCAGCAGCACGAAGAGCAGAACATGTTTTTGCAAAAGAAGAAACATGTCTCTGTCTGCTTCTTCCCTGTTCCGCTAGTGCACACCCTCCTCCTCGCCCCATGTGTCAAGTTCATCTGTTTCTATTTGCTTACAGCATGCAGTACCTCTGCTCCATCAGGATGCTTACTCCATACAAGCCGCAGGGGTCTCCTTCACTCTTCTCTCACTTACAGTGTACCCATCTCCAGCAGCTCATGATGCAGACCTTCCCAAGTGGGACCCCAGTGCCATTGCCCCTTTACGTTCTTCCACTTCATGCTTCTTGACTGCACGCAGGGACAGACCCTGTCTACCCCGACTGCCCTTCAAGGCAAGCCCGTGCTCATTGATGCTGCTGTGATGCTCTTGTCCATGCACAGGCTGTCTGAGCTGCTTGGAGGAAGATGCATCGTCCCTAGTGCTGCATGGGCCGCTACGGCAGAGACTTCTGGGGAGACAGGAAAATGACAGGAGCTGCCTCACACAGAGCTGTGTATCCTGTAGCTCTAGACAAATCTCAGCCTTCAGGCAGAGAAGCAAAATGCCCTGCTTCGTAACACTTCCAAGTGACTCATGAACCACAGTTTTGGGACCTTGTTAAACATCTAGTGCAATGAGACTGTGTTTGGAAGGGCTAGTTACTGAATTTTTTATTCAAGACTTTCCAACTTCCAGATTTGAACTTAACAAGAATACAAAAGATGTAGGATTTGAATATGGTTATAAAATGCTTCTGAACAACACGTTGCAGCTCATGTTGCTTGCAGTATCAGAGTTATGTATGTGTGTGGCTAAATGTCAGTGTATTATTTTTTATTTAAATACCTGTCTTTTACACTATTTGAAATTGTATTTGATTATCATTGTTAGGTCTGAAATGTATTATCACTACTGGAATTTCAGAGCTTTTAGGCAAGTTGCACTAGCAAGCCCATTAGAAATTTGAATTAATTTAGGGCTTTTGCTCTATAGGCTGTAGATGAAATTAACAGAAATATCTTTGCAATCCTGACTGATATGTTGCAGTGTTACTTACTGGAAAGTGATGCAAGTATTTGTAAGTTTTAGATTTTCCACTAGAATAACTATTGATGTTTATATTTTCTATCTGTTTTTAGTTTGGGATAAGACAGCTTTTTGACCTCATCAGTTAGAATTTTATTGTACATAAAACGAGCAGAACAAATTGGTCTTGTTAGAGGTTGTTTATTCAGAGGCTGGAAACTTAAGAGCTAGCTGATAAATCAGAATAGTTTACGTTCTCTTCTTTTTCTGTCTTTAAAAAAGTTAGAGCAGATGTGGTGTACTAATTTAAGAAGTGCAGGAAAGATTTTTGAAGTTACACTTTGAGATAAGAAGGTGCTTAGGATTTTGAGAAGTGCTTAGGTGCTTTTAAAAAATGCTGCTCAACACATACCTGTATGATTTTGCACATAACAGCTTCTTGAAAAATATGATCAATGGAAATGACCAGAATTGTCCATGGTATACTCACTATGGATTCTTGTTATGATTAAGAAAATATTGTACAATTAATAAGCATCTCAGTCAACTCATCTGCTGTGGTTTATCTGAGTATTTAAGTGAGAGTTAAGTGAGACAAACTTAAAACTTTTCTCTTCGTTCTTCCCTTCCTCAATGCAGAGGTGTATTTTTTGGTTATGTAAAATAACATTTGGATACATTTTTTGTGTGTGTGTGATTGTGTATATATAATGCAAATAAATGTGTTTTTCTAAGTACTTTTTATAGAGACCAAGTGAATCTTAGTAAGACAAATTAATGATATGAATGTTGAGAGGACTTATTTGTAACTAATAATTTAAATGTGTTTCTACTAAACACTGAGGATGAGTATTTTTTGAAAAGTACAAAGCACAAGATAGAACAGATAAAAATTGTTATTTAAGGCAATATTTCCTGTGTGCCGATATAAACTGTAGTTAAAACATGATCTAATCACTTCACTTAAATTGGCCCACCCTGTTTTTTTACAATATAGGAAGAAATATGATTTTCTCTTTCAGCAGTTTTAAATAATGATAGCATCATGCATTTTTGCTGCCCCTATCAAAACACAAGAATGCTTGAATATGATCTACTTACTCATATAAAAATCCCAAATTTAGTGCACACTATGAAATGAGGGTGTGTGAGGAATTTAAAGGTATTTTGAAGTTATTACTCATTTATATGTATTTTGTCTCACTAAAACATTTTTGGTTTCGTTCTCCCTTGACTTCAGTATATTTTTCTCTTATATGTTAAGAATTATATAACAGCTTTCTCTGGTGGCATATATAACATATAAGAAGAGAACATACTGTATGTTTGCATATGCTCTTCCTCTGATGGTTTGCTAGAGAAGTAATGCAGAGGAAGCATGACTACTTTTTTTTAGACAGCATTGGAAGTCAGCTGAATCCCTTGGAGAGTCTATCTAATAGAGTGAAAATTTCTTTTTAGTATGTGTCTGTAATTTTTAATAGATAACACCATATTTGCTGAAGAGTGTTCTGGGGTAATGCGGGTATGACTCCCAGGAAAAAATATGAAATTAATATTACATTCAGCATTGTTGAATGTAATCAGCATTTGCAATATATCTACCCTTCTTTGATGCTGTGAAGATATCAGAAATGATCTATTATTTCTTCTGATATCTGTTGGTGAATACGATGATGACTCTTTACTTTTTTTTGGATAGTTTTTTTCAAAAGTTTTTTTTTTTAAGATATTGGAAAGCATGCCGATATGTGGAGGCTTTAGGAAGAAAGAATGACGACTAAATGCTTCAGATGAAGATGGAACAGATATTTCAAAAAATATATGCCAATATTCATCTTTTCATATTGCTAAATATTTGTCATAATGGTTACTTCAGAATGGTAATGTGTAAACTTTGCTGTTTTTTTTTTTTTTTGTTTTCTTTTAAGTGGTTTGCTGGGATTCTGCATTGCTGTATGGAACCTGATTATTCCTTTTTGCCCTGATTAGGGAGCTTCCTCCAATCTAAAATTTGTATGGCTGTCTGACCAGGCTTTTAAATCTTGTTGGATGCCCAAAGCAGGAAGACTTGCATTAAACTGTTTCTGTCAGGAGATTCTTCTGTGATTCTTGAGGTGGGCAGGGGAAGAGAGAAAGTATATTCTTGGGATTGAATTGCTCAGCTGGAAATCAGGAAGCCTATTTTTCTATTTCAGTTATGTGACTTTAGCAGGTACCCAATCTGTCTGTAGTTTGGTCACTGATAAATATATTGGGAACCCCAAGACTTACTGCAATATTAACAAACAAACAAACATAAGGGATTTAAGGATACTCAGATACTATAGTAATCGAGTAGTAGGATTTTCTGGTGTTAATCTCATGCTTTTCTGGTTGTAGTTCTTGCTTCTCTTTTCTTCTTATTTGAGAAATAGAATAGCTGTGTGGGTGTCATCTGTATTTACCTCACTTTTCTGGAAAGGGAGGCAGAAGTGGTTGTTTTATGACTAGATGTGACACTGCTGAGAAGAATGACCCTGTATGATTTATCTTCAAGGTGCCTTTCTTTGTAGGAGAATTACTAAATGTGTTTTAATGTTAATTGAGAGTACCTTCTGAATACACTAATATTGGTGGCGGAAATTAAAGAGTGTCATTGCCACTGAAAAAAACCCATATGCTTCTATAAAAGACCTTACTTCCAAACTAAAAAATAGTTTGGAATGATGATCTCTTCAGTTTGTTCAGACACTGGATATGCAAGGGTGCCAGCCGTAGAGCCTAAAATCAAAGCCAAGTCACATCGCTTTTTGTTGTTTTAAAATGCAGTGCTGCTTTTGCCTAATTTACTTGTGTGAGCGTGTGAAGTATTGGAATTTGGAATATTCCTCCTGAAGAATAAACTGTGACAGTAGAAGAGTGCTATGGTCAGAAGCATTACGTGAATTTTGTCCTGTTTGTTTAATAAAACAACCAGATTCCAGCTTAAGTGCTGAGTGAGGGACCTTGCAGAAGGTCCTAGATGACCTCCAGCCATGCTGATGAACGGGTGGGAGTTCAGGCTTACAGAACAAAGGGATGAAGGTTGTTTGGGTCAGCCAGGCTCCTCTTCTCTGTTTCTTGATAGTGATCAGCTGGACTTTGAGAACAAGCAAGAGCAATGTGTGCTCTCCTATTTGGCCTTAACCATTTTCATTGAACGTTGAGCATGGTAGTCTTCAGAAAACTTTGGTTAGACAATGGCTTCAGATTGGTAGCTGCAGGAGAAACAAGACCTCAGTTTAATTGCATGTGTGGAGGGGCACATCCATGCGGAAGGAAGAAAAGGAAGAGGAGTGGGCTCAAGGGCAATTAAGTCAGTCCTTTGGAAGGACATGTTTCCGTAAAGGAGAAGTGGTGTACACTGAGAAAACAAGACGGCCTCCAGAAGATGACTAAGAGTGCCAAATTTTATAGGTTATACATACAGAGCTGGGTGTTGTAGTGAATACACTGGCAAATACTGATTTTTTTTTTTTTTTGGTAGATTGAAGATGATATGGTAGGCATTTTTGTCTGAGGTAATGGGATCTCCTTTTCTCTCTTCCATTCCTGGTCCCTGCCTTAGTCCTTTGTCCTCTTCCTTTTCACTTTGCATCCCGAGTAAAGAAAAAAAAAATCCTGATTGGTAAGACTTTACCAAGGCTGGATCAATTTCATAGGATGGTGTGCTGCTGTTTAAAATTCAGGGAGTTGTAACGCATTCAGGATATAATTCTCTAAAAGATTACTATAGGTACACTAAGGTACACTTACCAAGGTAAACTCTTTGGGATTTTCCCATTTGACTGTCATGCCTATAAAACTGAAAGAGAAGGAATTAGGACAAAAAAATGTTGTTCCTTCTGCAGCATTCAAACCAGCACAAGTAATCAGTCACTGAGCCAGCTGAGCTGTAACTGGTCTAAGGGAGCTGTAGATGTGTGACTGGAGCTGTGTGGCCAAGCATTGAGCAGTTTGTGTCCTGAGGTAGAATTTCTTAAGATTTTAATTCTTTCTAAACAAAAGTTAAGTTTTTCTGTTAATAGTGTACTGTCTGTTTGTGACTTCCCTTTACCTGTATCAGAATTGCTTAGCTGTGGTAACACTTCTTGCTTTAAGAAGGTTTTCAACGCATGCTGTCTAACTATGGAAACATACGCTTTACAGTTGAGTGTCTTGCCTGACTGCATGTCAGCACTTCACACACAAACATGAAATTTTTGCATGCAATAGTGGAATTATATGTTTAGCCCTTGTAAGCACTATTTCCACGTTGAGGTGTTAGGGCCGTATTTTAGTTCTTGAAATACACATCACTTCTGTTGAACACTGAAATGTTCAGCACTGGGAAACTTTAGTCATTTTTTTTTTCTTTTTAAAACTCTGTATCTAAATGATTACAGTAGCACATTTTTTTTTCTATTTTTGTACTCCTCAACTACGCCTTTTTTATAACATCAAAATAATTATATAGAGATATTATTTTCTATATTGTAACAATAATACAATTTTTCTTCCCCTCCAGGAATTGTGGTGCTTGGGTTAAACAGATCTCATGCCAAGAATGCCCTTAACAAAAATCTTTTAAAAATGGTAAGTAAAAATAATAGTTTCTAGTATGAAGGTGAAATATTGGAATTAAATACTTCAAAAGCGTTTGGTTATTCCCCTTCCTCCTTTTCTCTGTAGATGTCAAAAGCTGTGGATGCTTTGAAATCTGATAAGAAAGTACGAACTGTTATATTCCGGAGTGAAGTCCCAGGGATATTCTGTGCTGGTATGCAAACTTAATTTTCCTGAGAAGATGGAAATCTGTATCTAATACTGCACAAACACACACACACACACAAAAGCCCAGATTCCAAGGAAACATGTCTTTTATATATATTCATCTCAGTAGCAAACAAAATGTTTTTGTATGATGAATTTCCTCAATTGCTGACAAGGATTGAATATGTCATTTATTCTTTCTGTGTCATAAAGTGTTTCAAAATAGATAATATTTGTGGTGGTGAAAAAATATTTAATAGAGCTCTTACAAATTTTTGTGTTTACTTTAAAATGAAGACCAAATAATGCTAAGGGTTGTATAGAAGGTTATATTGAAACATATTTTAAAGACAATAAAATCAATTTTAAATTAAGTTGACCTAAATAAACTTTAAATTAAAATTCATTATGAGATAGAATCTTAGTGCAGACCAAATGTATTCCCCCCCACCCCAAAAAAAAAAAAAAAAAAAAGGCACACAAACAACCCAAATACACGTGTCCTGCCAGAGTCCTGAGAAAGCAAAAGCTCTCAACTACCAAACACTGAGAAGCAAAAATTGTCAACAAGTCAAAATCATTTGAAGCAGACGTGTCTTTTGTGGATATCAAGTGAATAGGCTCCTTATACTGAGATGTCCCATTTAGTGCTTTGCTTGAATTTAAGTTTAATCCATTTGAAATTGAAAACAGAAGTCAGTCTTCTTTCTAACATGTGAACAGAACTGTAAGGATAGAGGAGAAGATCAGTTCTAAAATCTTATGTTTTTGGTCATTATGCAGTGGTTAAGCTTGCTAACCACACATAACATAATTAATTCCATTTTAAACACAAAATATTCTCTCCATTTTTAACTTATGTAGCATAATAAAACTCAACAAGAATACTTCAGTTTTTGTTGTTGTTGTCTTTAGTAAATCTATTTGTATCCAGCTGCAGTTTGTTTCTTACCAGGCTTGTGAAAAGAATCTTCTTGAAAAAAAAAAAGTAGTCCATACAGTGTTTAGAAATACATACCAGTAGTTTAAATAGGTATGCATTGATAAGCATACTTGATTTAAAAGTTTCATCTTGGTTTGAAAGAACAAATTATAAAGATAAGTAATTTACAGTAATCTTCAGGAAAATAAACAGGTTTAAAAGCTGCAGTTTTTAAACTTATGAGAAGTGGTGAATGTGCAGCATCAGATCAGCACGTACAAGTGGGTTTTCAAGTTATGTAATTCATAGGAAAACATGGTTGTTAGTTAACACTTGTCAACAAATGATTTTTATAAACTTTTTTTTAGTATTCATGAATTTTATGGTAGCTGTAATATTGAAAATCTGAGAGCAGGCATACTGATTTGGGGGAAGGGATTTGAGGTATGCTATTAAAATTGTATTTCTGAACTCCAAATACTTCTTCAGTATTCCATGTTGGTTGGTTTTGCAAAGCTGTTTTGTTATTAAGATTTAAAGATGTCTTTATTGGCTGTTTACCTGGCTTAGAAAAACCACTTAGAGTATGTATACACAACTGGTTGTAGACAAGATGCAAGGGTGTTTATGAGTGGACATTAGGCAGGGAAATTAACTCTGAAGAGTGGAAAAGGCTAGGGCTGGATACTTGTATCAGCATCTTAAATCAGGGAGTGAAGACAGGGTATGGACCAATTATATCTGTAATTTTAAAAAGTAAAATATGTCAGATAGAGATGGGCCTGAGAAAAGAAGCTCCTGCAGCTGAACCACTGAAATTAAGGATGTTCCCACAGTGGTAACTGAAATTCAGGGCAAACCAGAAGACTTGAGGCAGAGTTTGCCAATGAAAATGGACAGGAAAAGCTCTATGCCTGGATGGATTGCTTCTGTAAAAGACATTAAGGGAAGTCTGTAAAGTGAGTGAAACTAGAGAAAACATAAGGGGGATATGGAGAAAACAGATAATGGCTTAGGGAAGTAGGATGAAGGGAGGAGCATTGTGGATCTAACAAAGCATTATCTGTAGGGGAGTTGCTTTGGAAATTCAGTAGGGCAGAAGAAAGTGTTTTCAAACTCAAATGGTAAAGGACAGTGTGTTTCAGGATCACTTAATTTCTTTTAAAAAGGAAGGATCATCTTGTGAAATGTTGTCACATTTTGTTTTGCGTTATAGTGCAATTCAGTTAGGCTAAGATTTGAATGTTTGTTTAATTTTTTTGATTTCCTCAATTATGTTTTCTTGCTTGCTTGTGTGGGAATGTATGGTTTTAAAAATACATTTTTTATGATGATTTTTTGGATCACCATCTGATGTTTTACTGACCACATATTGAGAAACTTTGTCCTAGAATGTAATTCCCTTTTATGTGTGGAATGAAATCCAGGGTCCTCAAATCTTGCCATTCCTCAGCTATCAACAAAAATCTGTGAAAGCCACAAGCCAAGTGTCTTGTTTCCTTCTAAGGGCTAGTCCACAAAAGATGACATCCAACTGTTATTTGCTAAATGACAGTGTGGTTGATTAAAAGATTTAAAGTCTGCTGATGACTGATGTGGATTTGAGTATGATTCCAAATTACGGGATTCTTACATGGTGAGCTGGGAGAGAAAAAAAAAAAAGAGGAATTGTATAAAAGAATGTAGAGACGTGCCAGCGATTGTATCCTTTCATTTCTGCTTAAATGTTCACTTTGAATCTTTTACTACTCATTTCCCTTGTATCTCCTTTCTTATGATCTGTGCTTTCATGGATGCAGGAAATTCCCTGTTAATGCTTTAGCACTGATCAAAAAGAACACCTAGAAATCAGTAAGAGCTTGGACAGTGTTAAGGTTGCGTTATGTCTATGAGGTCTTCTCCTGTTTCTCTCCAAAGTGTTCTGGCTGTAGGTCACTTCTTAGCCTTTGTCTTCCTCTGTCTAAAAGTAAATAAATAAGGTACTGCCCTTCCTGGAGTGAACATACATGATGAGTCCTGGTTTATGTAAGCCTATGTTGTATGCCTTCCCAGTTCTGAAGCCAATGCAGCTGAGCCCATGCGGGAATTGTTTTTGTTACGTGGCAGTATTCCATCCTCAAAGAAGGTACAGTCTGTACATGGAGTAAGGCAGGTGTCCCATGGGTAAAAAGTGTGTGATCAACTCATTAAGAGCTATGCTGTGTTTATGCAGTGGGCTGAATTACATTTACATCAGTAATTTGAATAGTTTCATTTTTCATTATTAATGTAGTATTAGTGGTACTGCTCGGGTATTTTTGTCAGCAGATCTTCAGGGATCTTCATTTTCAAAAAATTTCTCGGAGATACAGTACTGTAAGGAAGGAAGGAAGGATTATCTGCAAATTGTTGCAAAGCCTTACCTTGGAGTAGAAGTGTATTCTGGGAGATAGCCTTGCATTACAGGTTCTTCTGATCTAAACTATATAAAAGAAGGTACTTTTATATAGTCCAGAAGTAACTGGACAGGAGCTACTTTTTTTTTTTTTTTGGACAGTATTCTGTATGGCTCAGAGTTGATCATAATTCTATACTGTAGAAGTTTTGCTGTTCAGTTTTCTAAGGCTTTCAATAAAAGGCAAAACAACTTATATATTATGTAATAAGATAAATTTATTTCAGGATAATATAAATAATATAAATTATATATATATACACATAAAAATAAAACTTTCTGTTATTGCTGAAGTTGTGTAGAATGTTGTTTGGGCAAGCTGAAGGATGCTGTCAGATTCATAGCCTTTCTTCTTTAATTTCACCCTGTTGTTGCGCCTGTCAGGTTCCTTATTTTCATGCTTTGTCAAGAAGATAGTTGTATGTGTTTAAAAAATTTACTCCTGGTGTGTTTGTGTTAGGTAGTAACTTACTGTCCCATAGTCCATTGGATCAGTTTATGGCTAGTACTGTTAAATAGAGCCTCATGCTACTCGTGTTCAGCAGTTTTAAGTAATTACCCTTTTGCTTTCCCTTCTCTGTTGCCTGGCCAACCAGATCAATTGCTTAACTGAGACTTTCCCAGTCTGGTCAGAGATTGCTTTGTTTGCATTTCCTAAAAGTTCATATCCAAGTAATTGTCAGTTTCCCAACATCCATCCATTCTCTGCTGATAAGAAAAATTCTCTCCCCTCACAGGGGAGAATGAAGTGCTGTGGTTCCCTACCAGTACAGACCAGCCTGGCGTTTCATTTTGAATGGGAGTTGGAAGAGCTCAGGGGTAGGAACCTGTAACTTGTGATTTTCTGGGTGACTTTGTATCACAGAATCACAGAACAGTCTGGGTTGGAGGGAAATTTAAGATCCCCGAGTTCCAACCCTCTGCCAAGGGCAAGGACACCTTCCACTAGATCACGTTGCTCAAATAATTATTGCTCAAGTATAATTTTGAAGAGTGGACTATTCAGTATTGTTTCTCTGAAGAGAACTGCACTAATTAAAATAGAGGTTGTGGGATTGTTAAGTTACTTGCATTGTATATCTGTGAACACAAAGAAGCCTTGAGGGCAATTTTATAATTGACAGATTTGAAGAAATGTTGTTCCTTAGAGACCTTTCAGAAATCATTGAGACGTATCAGAATATGGATAGTTAACTTTTTTTGTTGTTGTATCCAGCTTTCAAGGCAGCTTGAAAAATTTGGGTATTGGAGCTCTTCAAACCGCTTTGATCTAAAACAGCTTCAGTCGCTGCAGCTTTGCCAATACAACCCCCTCTTGGAAATGCAGAAGTAATCTTTCTGCCAGAAAAAATTCATCGCTTGGGTCTGTGGTGTGAATAAAGCCAACACAAATGCTTTTTCTGTTGGCATAACTTGCGTACATCAAAGTTTTGTTTCCAGCACAGCTAAATTGGCTATATGGTGCGTGGTTCCCGGCTGCCATTTCCAGCTGGTGTAGTTTTTCTGGCAGAAGTTTATGAAGTAGATGGGCCTGGGAGAGCAGATCCTTGAATACTTCATCTAGAAGGTTTTGATGTGGACTGAAGGAAAATGCCGAAGGAGGAAATAAGTTCTGTAATAGCCTTCAAATTTTTTACCTATGCTTGTTTTTGTAGAACCAGCAAGAGTATTGCAGAGTTACAACTGTGGGTAGAGTCTCCTTTTTTCTTCCCAGTCTCTGTTAAGTAAGCAAGGAGAGAGGGTAGTGTTTTCCTAGAGCATATTTCAGGTTCCAGCTCATACACAGAAACTGAGAAGAGAGTTAATGTATTACTCCACTGTTCCCTCCTGAGGATTCAGATAACACGTGAAAATACTTTAGCACCTTCTCAATATTTTTGTTGCTGTACATACATTTAATTCCCCTCAATAAATTCCTTTAGTGATATCCTGTAGCTAGCCTCTGTTCTCTTTTTATTACTCAAAATTCTTACTAAGGTTTGGATTCAGACTGATGTAAGCTGCTTGTAGTCCACAAGGCTCAGTGGCAGGTGGTCAGCCATGCGACAGCTTTGTCCTGTGAGTGGGTGCATAGTAATCTGTTAAGTTTGGTGTCTAAAGCTTGCATTTGCCCAGTGCTGGTTATTTTTCTTCTTAATGTTGTTTCTGATGTTGTTTTTCTGAAAGAACTGATAGCTGCCATGATTTTCTAGTGCACATGTTGAGCAACTGAGCCAATAAAGAGTACACACAGAATTTGATAGCCTAGTACATTAAAAAAAAAAAAGTCAAAGAAGATAACATTGTTTTAAAGGTCTTCCTTTTGGAAATACCTCAATCAGATAACTCCAAATGCTCCTAATACTGTATGTCCTGAAGATGTACATTGAATTTTAGAAGAAATTGGAACAACTGTAGGTTTTTGAGGACTGGAAAAGTTCATCTTTAAGCAGAAGATTGGTCTTAAGTATGGCAGAGCTGCTGTGCATTCCTTTCATTGGAATGTAGCTCAAATGAGATCAACATATTATTTGATCCGTGTTATTCTTTATATCTTGCACTTATTTACTCGAACCTTGTGGCTAATTGTAAGTAGAACGAGGTACTAGGCAATTAGCAAATAATGATACTAACAATAATAAATGCTTGTAGTTAATGCAGCAGTTTCTTGCACAGGAAATAACTGTATGCATTACTTTATGCTGTGAAGACGGATAATTATAGAGATACCTTTTAGCTGCAGAACAAATAAAAATGGGAAGGTTTCCAGGAATTTTCTCAGTACGAGCTCAAGAATATAGCTGTGTTCCTTTTCTTTGTCTCCAAAAAAGGGATCCATTCCTCTTGAGGAGGCAAACACAAGGGATGGATTAGAAAGTTGGGTGGGACTGTCAGCAACAGTGCAGTTTTTCAAATCAGCTCTAATTGTGTGTGAAACTTTCAGCTAAGGATCACTTGTCTGCCTTCTCATTGTTGATTATGATGTCTGACTTGAGAAAATTATGGCAAAGCTTTTTTTTCTTATATTCAGCTGTCTTCATGTTACACTGGAGTCAGGAATAGAGAGTCTTTAATCCAGTGAATTGGGTTTATGTGGGATGTTTTTGGTAGTAGGGGGGCTGCAATGATGGCCTATGTGAAGGGTTGTGGGGGTGCTTCCATGTTGGACACAGCCAGCTCCAGTGGCTCCGAAAAGGACCTGCCATTATCTGAAGCTGAGCCATGAGTGATGTTGGTTAAATGTCCATGATAACATGTTTAAGAAAGGGGAAAAAATGCAGCCCCACAGTAGCTGAGAGAGAGGAGTAAGAAAATGTGAGAGAAGCAGCCCTGCAGCCCCCCAGGTGAGTGCAGCAGGAGGGCAGGAGGTGCTGCAGGCAGGCAGCAGCAGTTCCCCTGCGGGCTGTGCAGGGAGAGGCCCCTGGTGGAGCAGGCTGTCCCCCTGCAGCCCATGGGTCCCCCATGGAGCAGATCTCCACGCTGCAGCCCCCCCATGGGTGGAGGAGCCCCCGCTGGAGCAGGTGGATGTGGCCTGGAGGAGGCTGCGGCCCATGGAGAGCCCCCGCAGGAGCAGGCTCCTGACAGGAGCCCATGGGGTACTCATGCTGGAGTAGTCAGTTCCTGAAGGACTCTGCACTGTGAAAAGGATCAGCGTTGGAGCAGTCATGAAGAGCCACGGCCTGTGGGAAGGATCCATACTGGAGCTGTACTGGAGCTGGACTGCATCCTGTGGGAGGGACCCCCTGCTGGAGCCAGGGATGGGTGTGAGGAGGAACGAGTGGCAGAGATGAACTTTTACTGACTGATGGCCACTGTGATTCCGTATCCTTCCTGTTCCACTGGGGGCAGTCAGGAGTGAAGCTGAGCATAGGAAGAACCCCCAGGGGACTAGGTTTTGTTCCTCAGTATCTTACTTGGTTATTGATTGGCAATAAATTAAATTAATCTTCCCCAAGTTTTGTCCATGATGGTAAAAGGTGAATGATCTTTCCGTCTTTATCTCAACCCACAAACTTTCCCATCTTATTTTCTGCTGTTCTCCTGCTGAAGAGGAGTGAGAGAGCAGCTTGGTGAGCTCCTGGCAGTCAGCCAAAGTAGACCCACCAGTTATTGCCATTTTTCAAAAATAAGACTGAGGCTAAGCCTTTATTCTCGAGGAACTCTGAAATTGAGAGTGGACCAGCTATATAAAGTCTCAGAGGAACATGCTTTACAAAGGTACTAAATAAAAGCAGAAGGGAAGCTTTATCTCCAGTTGAGTGTGTAGTGACTGCTAATGCAGTACTGTACAGAAGTAAAGTGGATTAACTTAAACAGAGGAGACTAAGTCTGTAGCTGTTTGGTTCATTATTCGGTGTCTTGCCAGGGATGTGAAGATTTTTTTTTTTTTTTTCCTTGAGCTTATCTGGGGCATCTGCTTAGGTGTCTCTTCTTATGTTGTGTTCTGTAAACGCTTGTTATGAGATACTTAAAAATTCTGTGTTTCTCTCTCCTTTCTTTCAATGTTCTCTAGTAAGACCTTTAGCTTTTCCTTCAGTGCTGGGATCAATTTATTAAAACATTTTATTTTATGTCTAAGACTCCATATTGCCACTGGTTGAAGACTAGTTGGATTGATAGTACTTTCAGCCACAGTGTACTTTTCTCCATGACTGAAGCTTTTCATAGGCTATAGTGGAGGTAGAAGCAATTTTATTCATTGCTAATATTGCAACAGCATAACACTTAATTACCATAAACTTTTTTTTCCCCTTTGGTTGTATTCAGCTGGGATGCCAGTTGAGGATATTTCCATGCAATTTTTCTTCCTTTTTTGGTCTTGAATCTGCTGTAGACCGTAGCTCACTGAGAACAAAGCTGGTAAGTAACATATTTAAGATCAGGCTATTAGGGAAAGGCAAATTATGAAAGCCAGCCAGTTAGAGATCCATCTCTTTAGCATTATTCTTATTTGATCAATACAACTTTGAGATTTGCCTTTTACAGTTCATGAAGGAGAGTGTTTGACCATTCCTTCTTGTGTGTGATGTACCTGATTCAAAAATGAATGTTAATGTAGTTGCTTAACCCTGGTTACACAAACATTCTTATTTCCCCCTTCCCTATTAGAACTGAAGCTGTCTAAGATATGACATCCATATTATTACTTAAAATATACTTAAAAACCCAAATTTCTGAATGGTCCTCTGCTTATTGTGGTGATTCTTCACATTATAAACTTGCCAAGTAGAATTGAAGGTTTTGTGAACAGTGACTTATTAGGTATGATCAAGCTTGGTAACTGGTGCAGGCGTAAGAGATGAAGGTTGGTTTCTGTAATATTATCACATGAAACTACAAAACAACTTCTGTTATTGGAAGTACTGGATTACTTATGAAATGGATATCTATATTTAGAAATAAATTTAAGCAACGAGGGGCTATATGTGGTGTCCTTTCACAGGTTTGTGTGTTCTTGAAAGTATCCAAGCATAGCTAAATTATGTATTTTTGGCTGTTGAATTAGCAAGCTTGTCATAGTTTCAACTGCTGATTAAAAAAATGCTACGCTTATTTTGTAGTCCTGTATAAGTAGTTTAAAGCATTGTCTTGTCTTCTAATTTGCTAGAAAAAATATAATGAATGTGGTATTTTCTGGAAAGATATTTATATATTTTCCATTGAAAACTACCTTAAATTATTAACTTCTAGATAAAGTGTGTATTTCTGAGAGGGTGGAATCTGGTTAGTTCTGTATTTTAACCAGTGGAGTGTAACAGGAAGCAGGAATGACTTTCTCAAAACCATTAAAACTTATTGCAATTATTTTTTTTTTTATTTGGGAAAAATTGAACAAATTGAATGCCTAAAATTGTTAAATTCAAGTATGAAATATAAATTATGCTGTTACTATGTTGTGAAGTAGTCACCATGCTTAGGTATATGAGAAATGTATGTTTGGATTCCATGTATCTTACACAGTCTTATATCTAATTTACACCAAGTTGAGTAAAAATTTTGAAAGTGGGTTTTATTTTCTGTATTGGAGCATGCTTTTACTTAAAGAAAGCACAAGTTAGTACTGTAACTTTGGAGCTGAACAGTGCTTGCTCAGTGCTAGGTTGTCTGTTTCTTGCCCTGCTCCCAACCCAAGTGAGCACATGGTTGTGGTCTTACCTTCTAGCCAGAGTCACTAAACAAAACTGTAGTTTCATTTGACAATTGCAGTGAAATCTTGAGTCATTAGCTGGGACAGCTCCAAGAATGTCATGTACAGTAGTGAATACCAGCATTAGGATGATGATACCATACTCCCCTTTGACTTTTCTAGGGGGATGCTTGAAATCACTAGGTTTGTTCCAGCAGGTGTTGCAGCCCTAGAGGGTTATTATTTTTTCCATTCCATCTTCAGAGTGCAGTGATGAGCTCTTAACTAAGATCTCAGTATTTAGGGAGATGTGCTTTACTTATTTTCATCTAAAAGTATCTTTAGCATTGTTCATGTAGAAACCTTTTGGAAAAAAGGTTCTTTCTTTACCTCCAGCCCTTCATGTCTGGCAGTCTGGCCAAACTTTGATGCCTGAAGGGAATTTGTATTCTCCACTGCCTTTCCATTTGTCAGTTGCTCTTTTTAGTGAAGTCTGTAATTTTGGTGCCTTGGTGTTTTAGGTATTAGATAAACAATTTGAGAGAGGTTTCTAAGTTACAAAATGTTACGTCACTGTCTTTCTTTATAGGCTGGTATCAGCAGCATAATTTTCCTTTAAGTCAAACCTTGTGTTGCTGAAAAAATTATTTGTACACGAGGAAATGTATTTCATTTTTTTTTTTCAAGTCTCTTAAAACCTGAGTTAGTATCCTAACCTTAAGATACTTCTCTTCTGGAACTTCGGCTGTCTGTTCCGGTTTGTTCATGTCTGTAATACATTTTAGATTCCCAAGACAGTTTTGCGTATTTTGAGATTGAATTTTGTTTATTGCACAGAAACACAGAAGAGTGCTAGACAGAATTCTGTCTTGTAGTAGTATCAAGTCGTTTGTGGTTTGGGGATGGTAAGAGGGCACTTCTAGCATGGAACGGCTTTTGCGTAAACTCCAGCACGATGCCTAACCCATTTTAATGTGATGATGATAGAGGGTAGCTAATTTGGTTCATGTAATTCCAGCTCTTTTCATCAAGTTCAAATCCAGGTTAAAAGAAAGCAATCACAGGTTGTTATGTGTAAATTCTGTGGGTGCGGTATTCTCCCAGATCCTCTCAAAAGCAGTAAGCTTCTTTTCAGGTGTTGGTGAGAGTTTTTGCTTGGTTTCAGGGCATGCATATGGATGTGTGTGTTGGTTTTTTGTTTTGTTTTGTTTTTTGTCACAAGGTGTACTCTGTCATCTGTGCTCCGTATAAGATGGTTAAAATCAGGTGAAGATTAATAGAAAAATAGAAAGATACAGATTATGAGTACCTCAGTTAGGACTAAGTTGATATGAGGACAGCTTTTGGCTAGGCCTCTGCTACCCAGGGCATCACTGGTAAATGCATTTCTGCTTAGGCAAGGAACTAATATTTTTATTTAAGTTGTATTACATATCTCTGAACATTTGACTTAACATTGCAGTTTCCAAGGTCCAGATCTCTTCCGTAACTATTAAGTCAACTTAAGTAGTCACCTCCATTTGAAATACCCACATCACATCTGTATGTATTTGACATCTTGACCTATGAAGGAAGACTGTTAAGTTTCTTCACAGTTCTCTGAACTAAGTTGTTGTAGTGCACTGTACAACTTAAATAACCATTTACATTGGTACTAAGTGCCCATGGCACCTGGTTTCTTTGTTGGTGAGGGAACTAAGCCTGCTTTGCTGTTTATATCCTTAGCTGAGAAAACCTGATGGCAAAAATAATCTGACTTCATGTGCTTGGTGGTAATGCATACTGGAAATGAAATACATGTGCAAAATATGTGGCAAAAATAGTTATTGCATGGTACAGAATTTCTTTCCACTTGCTTTTGAAAAGAATAAAATGATCATGTAGCAGAGGTATTTAGACATATCTGACTCTGTCATCTTCATTTTAAGACAATTTACAACAGTTCGTTTCATATCTACTTATTTCTATAAATGGCATAGAGTAACACACAATAGAACTATGCATTGTGTACTAATTGCCATAAAAATGAAAAGAAGCTTCTAATAATTCTTTAAAACTTTTACTTGCTCATCTCTTGGCTTTGCCTGCCACTTAATGCTTTCCTGTGAGGACACCTTTGTTGTATGTTTATTGCAATTAAAAAAAAAAAATTTTTTTTTCAGCTTCCCTATTAGATATGTAACTCTGAAAGCTAGAGGGGAACAAAATAACTGCATTGACATAAATGTGGCATACAGTTGCTTATGTGTTCACAGTTCTAATATGCTCATACCATGATACAGAAACAGATGGATGCTTGGCCATAATGAAAATTCTGAGTATATCATAGGTAGCCTACTAAAGCCATCAGTGGTCATCTCTTTTGTAAGTTTTAAAATGTTCCCTTTTGTAGAATTAATACAAGTAATATGAAAGTGAAAAAATTATGAAATATCTCTTGATCATTGTCTTCTTGCAAAATTTTTATTTTTTTCCTGTTTAAAAGTTCTTTTATGTATATTTGAATAGAGAAATGTATGTGTCCTTCTGTATATACAGATCAGATATTAAAATATATCGTAACTCTTGTCTTACACCAAAAGAAATTTAAAAGATAAGTAAAATAAAATGCATGGCTCGTCATCTGATTCTGCCTGTTTTAGGCAAAAAACAGCTCCCAAACAGCTATTTAATGATGAAAAAGTGCAGATATGTGGTTGTTTACAGTGTCCCTCTTCTATTCTTTTTTCTTTTTTTTTTCCAGTAGCTTATGTAAATAGTGAAGCATTAGAGCTCTGTTGGATAAAAGAAATTTAAGGTCTAAAATAGTTTATTGTTGGTATTCTAATGCTTATCTTTGGAGTTCCTGTCACTGGCTGGAACTTGGTGACTTTGTGGACGGACATGGTCTTTAAGTGACAGAGCTCTGTGCTCAAATACCACCAATCCATATAATTTGTTAATCCGCTCCAGATGGCAGGTAATGTTCCAGTGTTGGATCACTGTCCTCATACTTTCTCTGTAGTACGTTGCTGACAAGTCTATTGGATGGTCTTTTAAAAATAGAAGAGATCAAGTATCTCTGAAGCATTTAAAAATATCAAGTCCTTAGAAAATTCAATTGAGTTTGCAACATTCATGCTGAAAATGGATTCAGTGGATGGGAAATCTTGCTCTTTGCAAGCACTTTCATTTATTTCTCTGTGTCAGTTCGAAGCTTTTGGGGACAGTGGGAATAAGAGGAAGTACTGATTATGAGCAGTTTAACTTGTTGCTTAAGAGAAATAGAGTTGCAGCTGCTGTTTTGCTGTCTAGGTTCTGCATGAACAAAGCATAATTAAGAGATGTTCCTGTTCATGGCTCAAATGCTTACTAGTCCATACGTCCACACAGTCCTGTGTGGAATGGCAAGACTTTAGCCTTCAGTGCTGGCCCAGTGTTAATATGAGACAAAGATGTTTGTGGAATGCTAGCCATTTTAATGCATTTTTGGGGGGCGTGGAGGGGCAGAGAGGGGTGAGGAAGAGTGTTTAAGGAATAGTCTTTCTGGATAGACTTAAAATGGCCAAAGTTGAGCTCCTTATCTTTTACCTTTAAGACTTTTTTTTCTCAGTTCAAGTTTCCCTACAAACGTACATGTTCTTTTCACCTGCTGTAATTTGGACAGGTTTCTAGTCAAACTCTGTAGCCACATCATCAAGTCTTTCTAAGGTCAGTACTTCTAATCTTTCCTCAAGTTTGTGTGCGGTCTGCTGTATGTAGTGGTTGAGAGGTAACAAATCATGACAACTACTAAAGATACTGTTTTCAAGGTGTGTTTATTTTCATGTGCTGCATGTGTCATTTACATGCTTGTTTGAATGTTCCGCTGAACGTATAGTGTTGTTTAACTGCACAGAATCCAGTATCATCAAGTGTTGACCTGCTGGAAGCTTCCAGGTGATACCCCAATATGGCTAATAGTGATCTTCTAAAATAAAAAAACAGGTAGATACTAGTTAGTGTCTTTTAGATCAAAAGATGGGATGGAAGGGAATATTTTCAATTTTAAAAGACAAAAAAGGCATTCACTTATCTACATTTAGGCCGTAAAATAATTTAAATTGTGGTTTTTCTCAGGAAGAGCTCCTCATTTCCTTAATAGGATTTATGCCTGAATACAGACTTCAGGATTTCTTCAGAAGGGGTTCTGTCTTTTTTTTTTTTTTTTTTTTACCGCATAACACACTTCCCCTTTTTCTATTTACAGCTCATAAAACTGGGTGTGCTGTTAGTTAAGTATTCTTAAATTATTACTAATCAAAATAGATAAACCCAGCAGTATCAATTCCTTTTACCATCAGAAAAAATAATGTGCAGTGGTCATATGTACAGTATATATGCAAAAGATTTGACTCAGTCATCTGTAATAATGCAATGAGAAATTTGTATTTTTCTAATTACTTGATTTACTAGAAATCAAAGTGGAACAACCACTTGCTCATCATTTTGAATGTATTCACATTTCATTGAATTGAAAGGCTTAGTACTAATT
The DNA here is from genome assembly GCF_963932015.1 of Anas acuta. NCBI lineage: Eukaryota > Metazoa > Chordata > Aves > Anseriformes > Anatidae > Anas > Anas acuta. The sequence goes on along the minus strand of NC_089017.1, from coordinate 43,170,582 downwards.
ACAAAAAATACTCAGTCTGAATATTAATAATTTAAAGTTAAGAAAGATGAGGAGCCTTGTCACTAGCAAATTTTAGGAATGCCTACATATTCCTTAAACAATACAAAGCAGTTTTTCAGCTGTCATTATATGGATAAGTATGAGCAGACTCACTGGAAAGGTCTTGCATGTAATATAGACAACTTGCTGTGCTATGTTAATGCTATTTTGTTGCAGTAGTGGTGTTAATACATATATTACAATATACATGTATTGGCTAAGATTTTTCTAGCTCTTAGCTTAAAACCCAAGAACTCTGGTGCTGGTCTCTTCAAATGATTTTCACATGGAAAGTGTGGAATGAATAAAAATCACAGCTCCCAATTAACTGTGAAATCATTAACTAAATAGTAGATTAGAAAACAAAACTTCTATGGTTGTGTAATTTGTACCATACTGTTCTGTGTAAGACTCCAGTTCTGTTTTCTCCCCTTTCCCTTTTCCCCTCTTGAATAATAATTGCAAGAGTCACTGCTTTTCCTTCAATTACAGTATTTATCATCACAATGATTTGAAGAGTAAGTTTATACCCTTGCAGTGTTTAAATAGCTGGGTTGATGTTTGAGGAATTCTTGGATTCTTTGAAGATTGGGATAAACAGGCTTTGTCATGATTTAGTTGTTCCTAACCATTTATTAGGCAGCCTTCATTGCTACCATCACTGTCTCCTTCTCCTGAATATTCTGTACTGGTACTGAGTTGCTCGAGCATGTGCAGAGAAGGGCAATGAAACATTAAGGGTCTGGACTTTGGCTATGGAACTTGATAGGTCAGGTTGACAGTTAGTTGGACTTGGTGATCTTGAAGATTTTTTATGACCTAGGTGATTCTGTGGTTCTCTATCTGTCTGAGAGTAATGGATGCTGCAGCTACCGTGCCTGTCTTCTGCAAGGCCTAACAAAGCCTATTAGAAAGGAGGCATAGCACAGAATCAAAGTTAATACTGTCTTAAATTACTGTCTGGACACAGGCAACTGTCATGTTCTTGTACCTTTCCATTGCCACTGGTCTGTTGTGTTACAGAGGAAACTGCAGAAAATCCTGCTGTGATAGTTATTCAGTGTTTTGGTTCCAGAAGCAGGTACTGCTGGCCTATGGAGTCACCGAAACAGTTGTTGGGTG